>NC_046168.1:49458826-49558826 GCF_011064425.1 Rattus rattus | reverse complement strand
CCTCATGTGTGGATCAAACTCAGGGCATTAGGTTGGTGGCAGTCACCTTTACTGTCTTAGCCATCTTGTAGGCCCCTCTCCTTGCCTCTTACAAACAGCCAGGATGGCAACAGAGAGAGCTGACCAATCAGGTGCTCCGAGGTCAACAGTGAGGGTCCTTTTGTGCCGTCCAGGCTCTGATAACTGGTGTCCACACGACACTGTCCCTGTAAGTGCCCGTGTTGGAGCTGTGCCTAGCCTTCCCTCACAGGTGAAGGATGTGCTGCTTGTGTGTAGAGAACACGAGTGAGCACTCTCAGATTCTGATAAGCACACCCGGCTATGTGTCTGCTCAGAACGAGGGCTGGAGAGCTCCCGTGTCTACCCAGCACACTGGTGAGCACTGGAGAGGCCTCTAGTGAGCATCTTGCACCGGGTGTGAGCTTGTGCCTGGAGATTCAGCCTAGCTGACCAGGGAAGCTCCAAGAAGGAAATGGTATCCTTGATGTGTTGCTTTTATAATTATACAGACTATTATTGGCTTCCTGGGAAGTTCAGGGGAGCATTAAGAAAGCATAGGGATAGTTAGATGAGCAGTTTCACACCCAGATTTACCCGGCATTAACATTGTGTTATACTTCCTCTGGAGTTTTTACTGATGATTTTAAGGCATAATTGAAACCATGCAGTACACATAATTTTGGAAATTAAACAAATCAACACAGCAGAGAAATTCCTTCATGAATTAAACAAGTTTATAAACACAAAATGTAAACATGTTCTTTAATGGCTCCACAAAGTGAGATATCTGAACGGGGCACACTTTAAATTATCCCCCTCTTAAATTACGATTATAATAATATTAGTCCTGGTTGACGCACACTGAGCTACGGCAGTTCTGGGCACCTGCCGAATAACCCATGAATATCTGGGCTTTCATTCTCAGGTGAGTCCATGGACGAGATCAGGCATGTGATTGACAACATCTATGAATGGAGCCCAAGACAAAAATCACGAATTTCTTTAAAACACGGCGAGACTTTGTATGCGTGGCGAGGGGCTTATTTGGTTTGGTTTTGGACATAGATTCTGAGCTTTATTTTTTATTTTGAGACAGGGTCTTACTGTGTAGCCCCGACTGGCCTGAAATTCATTGTGTCGAGCAGGCTGGTCTCGAACCCATAGAGATCTGCCTGCCTCTGCCTCTGCCTGCTGAGTGCTGGAGTGAACGGTATGTTCCGCCATGCCTGGCAATTTGTTTGGCTCTTGAGGGTAAACTTTGTAGATGATAACGTTGCTTCGAAACATCAAAAGTTGGGTAGTAAACAGTATAGTTTTTTAAATCATTATTAGAGAGAAAAGAACCAGAACCGAGTAGGAACTAATTTTGCTCGCCCCAGCTCCAGCACAAGGGACATATGTGCCATTTGCTAAGGCTTAGGAGACACAGTCACCTTTATTTCTTGTGTGTGCTGGGCTCTGCCTTGGGGGCAGGAAGCACAGAGTCCAGCAGGTAGGGGGCTTGGGTCTTTCCTCTGGAGTGCCCAACAGCAAGACACTCAGACGGACCGCAACCTTCTGTCTACTTTGGAGTGCCACTAGGTTCTTCTTGGCACGGTGAGGTGGTGGTGATGGTTATGGTGTGCTAACAACGAAGTAGTGTCAGTTCCACTTTTCCCCTCTGCTCGTGGTGGCCAGGGCTGTGCCCTTTGTGGCCCCCAGTTGGGAGTAGGGTCTGAGGTGAGGGAAAGAAAAGGCAGTGGTACCATTCTTTTTTATTTTTTTCTTTTTTTCGGAGCTGGGGACCGAACCCAGGGCCTTGCTCTTGCTAGGCAAGCGCTCTACCACTGAGCTAAATTCCCAACCCCGGCAGTGGTACCATTCTTAAGGGAACCGCCTGGTCACTACATAAGGCAGGGACAGGATCGAGAACCAAGAAGAGGTTATCTAAAGTCCCAAGAGAAGTTAAATTAGGAACAGAGTTTCTACTACATGAAATCCTTGGCCTCTTGCTGGTAATCAGACCATCATTTGCAACCTACAGCTAAAGACAACACACACAAGCGTGGGGATTTGATTATTCAGCTCACAGTAGATTAGATTAGAATCAGAGTTGCTGCCCAAAGACAGCAAGAACGCACTAAAGGAGACAGCACCAAGTCCCCAGACTGGGAGCAAATAGACAGCTCTAGACAGCGTTCCAGAGGTAAACCTGTTGTGGGGTCAAATGGAAGTAAAAATGTTCTGGAAACGTCTGGCCCACCACGGCATAAATCTTCCTCCGCTATAGAACCATTTTTTGACTGGACTGACGGTGCTGATGTCTGCGCATGCTCCAACTGCTGGAGTCTTTGCGCATGCTCCAACCCGTGGGGCTTTTCTGGGAAGATAAGCTGAGGGCCGACGAGTACTAAACAAGAATTGTGACAAGATAGAGACATCCCGCAGGGGAAGATGAGTGAGGCAGAGCGTCTCACCTCACGGCAGGCAGGAAACAGTGAGCAGAGAGTGACCCTACACAGAGGAGATGTCTGTGTCTCTATCTTTTGTCTCATACCAGCCCCCAGCTATTGGCTGGTACTTCCTACAGTCAAGGCTGGTCTTCCCTCCTGAGATGTTAGTCAAACCTGGAAGCACCCAAGGATGTCATTTCGTCTCAGGCATCTTTCACTCCAGTCAAGTTGACAGTCAAAATTAAACACTACACATTCTGGAAGTGCCCCTGGAGACGTTGTACCCCTTGATTCTAAAGAGGGTGTGACGTTAATTTGAAGGAAGGATTTTGCCACCTGGGAGACAAAACTCTTTGAATATGTCTGTAAGGAGGACTCGAGATTGGGTTGACTCTTTCCTAATGTGAGTAGCGCCATTCTGCCGGCTGTGGTCCCAAAAGGGGAGAACAAGCTGAGCCTCAAGATTCATCATTGGCTGCTCCCGGCCGTGGACGCAGTGTGGCCACTGCTCCCGACCGTGAGCTGCCTCACACCTGCTACCACAATGCCTTCCACACCGTAACAGACTGTGTGCTTGAGAACTGTAAGGCAAAATAATCGTTTCCTTCCTTCTTCATTTTTGCTCATCAGTGAGACAAGAGACAAAAGGTGAATTCCCATCATGCCTTGGGAAAAGAGGAATTTCAAGGATCTTGACCAAGCGAACCATTAACAATGCAGGGCCAACCCAGAGCCCAGGATTCTGTGACCTTACAACTTCCTCCCTCTCCACAGACTGTTGAAGTCAGTATTGGAAACAGATTCTGCTGCGACGACGGCAGCAGGCAAGTCCTGCACCATATAGGGAGGGGAGAAAACCCAAACCACAGCAGACTAATGGGGCTGCGAGGGGCTGGGAAGTGGAGCTCACATCAATGTCAGCATTGTGAGGTGGTAATGGCTGTACATCCCGTGTATGCGGTAAAACACAGGGAACTCTGTGAATTCAGCTAACGTGGGCTATGCTTCAGTAATCCTGACTCACCCTGAAGTCAGGGTTTTTCCTTAGATGCATCATCTGCATATCTTTCCGATGACAGTCAAAACGGGACTCAGTCACAATTCAGGGTCTGTTTACTTCCCCCCCCCAAATGTAGACGACACCAGCTGTTGTTAAAAAGAAAAAAAATTCCAAATCATAAGCCCAGTCGCCCTGAGATATGAAAGTTAAAGAGGCAGCTTCCCTTATTTCTTTCTCCTGTCTCTCCCAATTTCTCAGCTCTTCTCACAGTTACAAAAATGTACAGCATATGCCTTAGGGTTTCCATTGCTGTGAACAGACACCGTGACCATGACAACTCTTTTTTTTTTTTTTTAAGATTTATTTGTTTGTTTGTTCATTTATTATAAGTACACTATAGCTGTTCGGACACACCAGAAGAGGGCACTGGATCCCATTACAGATGGTTGTGAGCCACCATGTGGTTGTTGAGCCATCTCTCCAGCCCCGACCATGACCACTCTTATAAAGACAAACATTTAACTGGGGACTGGCTTACAGGTTCAGAGGTTCAGCCCATCATCATCCTAGCAGGAAGCATGGCAGCATCCAGGCAGGCCTAGTGCTGGAGAAGGAGCTGAGAGAGTTCCGCATCTTGATTTGAAGGCAACCAGGAGAGACTGGCATCCTCAGGCAGCTAGGAGGAAGGCAGAGCCCAGGCATAGGAGACCTCCAAGGCCCACCCCCACAGTGACTCACTTCCTCTGACAAGGCCACAGCTCCTAACACTTCTCCCTATGGACCAAGTATATTCAAACCACCAAAGCGCTGTACCGAAAACTCTTTTAAGTTTTCTCCTAAATTAGCAAACGTTACCTGTGACACCATGGGAGGAGAATGGTGACGTTGCAAGCAGGTGGTGGCAGTGCTGTGCTCCAGAATGGTGTAGGTTGAAGCAGTAGAGATACTTAGTGCTTTCAAACCGCATGGACCTCCAACAGGCAACGTGGACACTGATTATAAAACACAGGGAAGGATGCCTTTTGTTCACAGTAACACAGCTCTAACAGGAGAGCCATGGCTTTGAACTATTTGTGGGAAACCCCCACATTTTTGTTATATCTGAGCCGGAGGTGAACTTACAAAGAGAGAGAAGAGAAAAACTGCAACACCGCAAAAAGTGTGAATAAAGGGAGCTTTGAGGGCAGCCCTCCTTAATCTCTCCAGCCCCCGCCCCCCAAGTTCCCATCAACTCCCAGGGAGAAAAATCAACCTTCTCCCTCTCAGTGCAGTCATCCAGCGACTCAGGCTGGCGCTCAGGGGCCTATAGATTAGCTGCACATTTTACTGGTAGTCCTCATTGGGTGTTCATTTTGGAACTCCTGGAAGAGTCCTCATGCTCAGTGCCCTAGGCTGTATCTGGCCTGAACCCCCTGTTTTGCTGTCAGGCAGCATCTGGCTGGGGAAGGCTTGGAATCAGACACAGGACTCTGGATGGTCCGATGCCCAGAGAACAGAGGCTGTGAGGGTTTGACAGGCCAAGCCAGGGCGTAGAAAAGTACCAGATTCATCCTGGGAGGCCAACGATAGCCCACAGAGGGAGCTGAGGGATTGCATACTGCGTACTGCAACATCAGGAGATGCAAGGGCTACAAGAGATCCTGGACCGACAAGATGAAGAGCAGCTTGAAGCTCCGCCCTGTGGGGGGCGGCTTCCCTGCATTCAGTCCACCCCAGGCTGTGGGGTAATGTGGGGACTCAGAGAGGCCCGACTCTGCATAGTGAAGAGGCCAGTGTGGACTCTCTGGAAACTTCACAAGGAAAAGGCAGTCCTGTGAGTGAGGAAGGGAGATCCTCAAGGCAGCCTGAAAGGATTTTGTCCTAAAGGGAAGGTTTGGGCTCGCTTGGAAGGGCGAGAGGAGGTCGGCCTCTGGCAGAGCAGGGCAGGAGGACCGTGCGTGGATGGACCTACAACTTCAGTACCCAAGGATCAAATGGGTGATATGGAGAATCACGGAGGGACCTCCCGCCTGCAGGGGGAGCTTGACCCTGCTTCTGCAGTCAGTTCACTTGGAACCTCCCTATTCAGGAGGATGGTCTTGCTATACTGGGCTTTCCAGTGTGGGTACATTATAACAAGCAGTCCCAGGAAACTGCACACCTCTACCTTAGCACATCAAGCATGAAAACACGGACACATCTACCTAGATGTGATACCAGCGCTTTGTCGATAGCTTTAAAAAAAAAAAAAAAAAAGATCGTGCCTCCTCGTAGAAACACTTAAGAAGAAAATCAGCTACTACCCATGACTTAGTGGATTGTCCAGTGTCGTCTCTCTTAGCTGAGAAAGCTGCCTGTGTCTCTCTAGGAAAAAGGCAGGGCTCAGTTTGTACTGCAGCAGAATGAGAGGTAACAACTGGCTAAGGCACGTGGAGAAAGCCATCACAGGATGACAATGTGAACCAACACTTCAGCAAACGAGGAAGACTTAGCCCTGCCCTTGTTCCTCATCTGTGACCTTGGCCATGTCACTTCCCCTGAACTCCTGTCCTTTATCTCTCGGATGGATCTTACAATGGCTTCCCAGCCTCCCAGTAGAAACAAATATAGAGGTTGTTTGTGGGCTGGAAAAGACAGCTCAAATCCTCATCACTTAGCATCCTGACAGAAGAGTCACAGTGAAAACAAAGGAAGGACTGAGAGAGGTATCTTTCTTATCTGCCTTGCAGCATACGTTTGGTGTGTTTCTAAAGGTGTCAGCAGTGTTTAAAAGGTACTCTCCAGGCGTGGGCACATCCTATTTCCACCTGTGCTGGCATTGAATTGCAAATTTATAATAGGAACAAGAACTCCAGATCAAGGTTGGGCTGGATCATCCAATGTCATAGAGGGTTAATTTTAGCCCCTGGTAGGAGGGCGATTTTCTTTCAACTGAGATTACTTGGACCTGTTTCAAAATGTTTGGTAATGTAGTTGTCATGTTGGATAAAACAATTTTGCATTTTAGCTGGGAGTCCACAATGCATCTGGAAAACTACAGAGAGAAGTGATATTTCCCTCCCCTTCCCAGAAAGGACAGAGAGGGACTCTGGACTCAAACCAGGGCTGGCTCTACCAGTTCACCAAGAAAGGAAATGGAGAGTCTATGACAAGAGCAGACATCCCCAGAGTTTCTTTATCTGCCCGTGACGAACAGGACATCATCTCTGGTACTTTTCCCCTAGGGTCATCACTGTCCAAGACTAAGGTGCTGAGTCTGACTCAGCTTTGGCAGTGAGGATGTGGTACAGTTCCTACCCTGAGAACAGAGCTAGCAGGCTGTGGGCCTCCACGAGTGTCAATGCTTGCTGTGGATGTAAGGCTTGTTTGTATAAAAATATGTACTTTTTACTTCGTGTTCCTCCTCTGAGGAATGTCCTCTCTGCCAAAGTTAATGACACCATGATAATCAGAGACAGCATGAGTCTGGGAGGTGAAGCTGTAGCTAATGCCTCAGCAAAATGGTAAATGTCAAGACCTTCAGGACAGCCCTTAAGGCTGTGGGAAACAACTGTGAAAACACGAGTTCAAAAATATATGATTTCTCGACTATGCAAAGTAAAAGGATACAATGTGAATTGTATAAGGAACCTCACAGGTTGAAAGGAACAGAGGCAGCTGCACTTTGAATTAGTTTGTTGGAAAGATACTAAAGAAGGAAATAGATATAGGGAGTGTTGACCACAGGGCAAGATCCCACCCAGCTAAGTTTATAAAGGCAGGAGATCTCTGAGTTCTTTTGCAATGTTTAAAAAAGGGGGGGGGGTGTCTTTCGGCCTCTTTCTGAGATCATAGGATGCAAATTCATGGAATAATCTTTACCTGGGGTAATGACTGAATTGATATGTAAAAGACTGGGTTTTTGGTGTGTAATAGATGAGCTATCAAGAGAGATTTTAGAATTGAAAAAAAAAAAGCTGTACTGAACAGAGAGCTGTCTGGAGATCTCCAGAGAAAACTGATGGGGCAGGGGTGGGGGCAGTCTGGAAAGCTCTCTCAAGCCCCCACAGTGGGCAGGGCGACACCTGCGTATGTTCACATCATCCTCTAACTAGGATGTTCATTGCTGAGATACACACCTCTTCTGCTGCTTATATACAAACTTTAGGTCAGGATAGTGATAGCAGAGGGTAGCAAGGAGCTAAGAGAGCCACAGACTCCTCCGAGGGAGGTCAGAGCCTTCGTGGCTGCCTAGGAAATGAGATGGACCCAGTGTTCTATTCTCCTATGCTTGCCTGCCTGAGGTCCCAGACAAGACAACCTGTGTCTTTTCATTTCCTGTAGGTTTATTGCCTGTCAGGCTCATCTAGCGCCAAGCCCACCTTCCCTGATAAACAGTGTCTATTACTGTAGTAAGGGGCAAAGAGGCAGGGAGGAGTGGATGCCAAACCTTGCCTGGTCCTGCTGAACAAAGCTAAGTGCATCCACACACATGACACTGAGAAAGATTTCTGCCAGGTCTCTTTGTGAATGCTAAGCATATGCATAGGCAAACCACGTTGCCTAGATCCCCTTCAACCTAAGAACTCAAAGAAAGCAAGCCCAGTGCCTAAATGTCTTAGTTTAGTTAGAAGGGTCTTTTGGGGAGCAATAACTGCTCACCTGATAGGAGGGGGAGTGGGAAACAACTCTGTGTGGTTGGATTCAAACAAACTAGCAAGAGGAAGCATAACCTAGATCATGTGCTTGCACTTTCGGCCTCATGAACTTCTTTTACAGTAATAGCTGACCTCAGAAACCTGGGGAATTCTGAGAGCCATACCGACAGTTTTGCCTGGTGTGAAGAAGCAATTCTATGTTTTTAAAAAAGTATATATCAATGTGGCATTAAGGATTGCAACATTTATTTTGATATACATTCTGGTTATTCTTAAAATACATGCACAGGTGTTCCAACTGCTTCCGTCAAAACAGTGAATAATTAACTTTAAGATACTTTGTGATTAAAATCATGATTTTATTGATGCCTTTTAAAGCAAGATACTGTATCTTGTTTGGTTTTGATGCATTACTTGTTCAAAAACGTAGATGGGCATTTAATTTGATGTTGCAACATTAAAACCAGATGCAAAGCACTTGGGATTCTTGAATTTTGTCCCTTAGTAACCGACTGGTTTGTCTTACAGTATGTAATTCATATGGCCACTAACCATAACTTGGGTGTAGATAAAATGCCCCACAGAAAGGCCCCCAAAATGATTGTCTTCAATAGAATTTGACAACATTGTCTCGTGTTGTGATATATGTTTTTAAAGAAATAAAAATGTAATTACCAGTTAGCCACATGACCGACCTCCAGCATTTTCTTGTTGCTGGGATGATGAATTACTCTTGTGACAGTAGTTTGGAGTGTTAATAGCAGCTCGAATTGGTGTCTGGGCTGCAGGAGAGGCCGCCAGAGGGTCTCAGCTGCCAACTGGCTTACCTCTCCCATGAAGAATTACAAAGTTTTAGAAAAGAGCAGAACTGAAGGGGATACTTGGTTATGACCTCACTGTGTGCCCCTACCAAGAGCTATAATAGTGCACTCTTCCAGGGCAAGAAAAGAATGTTATGTTTATTCAAAGATTTGTCAGAAGTGGGAAATCCATACCTTTCTCAGCAGCGAATGTCAAAAGCTGCCATTTCAGCACAGCCTTCAAAAGGCGAAGTTCAAATCTATAGGAATCCTGCCCTCGTAGAGAATACCTACTGGAGCAGGCAACCTCAGGCCCTCTCCTTGGACAACAGAAACAACATAAAATAAGAGCAAAGTAGAAGGACAGGGTTTGATTGCTGTGAAGAGACACCATGACCAAAGGAACTCTTAGAGTGGAGAACATGTAGTTGGGGCTGGTTTACAGATTCAGAGGTTTAGGCCATTAGAATCATGGTGGGAAGTATGACAACATGTGGGCAGATTGGATGCTGGGAAGAGCCAAGAGTTCTACATCTTGATTAGAGGGGCAGCCAGGAGGAGATTGTCTTCCACACTGGGTGGAACCTAACCGTACAAGAACTCTAAGCCTGTCCTGACAGTGACACACTTCCTCCAGCAAGACAACACCTACTCCAACAAGGACACACCTCCTAATAGTGCTTCTCCCCGTAGGCCAAGCATTCACATACATTGGACTGTGGGGGTCAAACTTATTCAAACCACCATTCCAGGTTTAGGATGCTTCTTTCCAAAGATCCCCCCAATCCCCCACCCACCAAAAAAGACTAAGTTAGCCTGGGGAGCACAGCTCTGGCACCAAGGAGACTAACAGCCCTAAGCTGCATGGAGGCTTTCTGGTCCAGCTACCATATCCCTCCTCTGGTCTCTCTGGGATTAGAATACAGGCGTGTTCTTTCCCAGTTTTGGTCATGTGGCGATTCCTTCTTAGACTGTGAGGCTGTTTGTAGAGAATTTTAGTTTCTTAAAGATAGATAGATAGATAGATAGATAGATAGATAGATAGATAGATAGATAGATGATAGATAGGCACTCGGAGTTGTGTTGCCACTTTCTTAGTTAAATAAATAAGCACTCCTTCTAGTGCTCAAAGCACTATCATAGAAGTAGAGACAGAGCCCTAATCAACAAACCTGCCAAAACCAAAAACCAAACCAAACCAAACCAAAGCCCAGCCGTATTGTGTGAAGATGCTTTTGTTCCAGGTGTGGGAGAGCAGGCTGCTTCACAGCAGGTGACTATGATTTGCCTCCTACACCAGCAGGAACGTGGTCCTTGCCAGTTGCAGATTGTTTAATTCAGGGGACTCTGGAGAGAGTATAAACGAGAAATCCCTGAGTGGGCCTGCGGCGGTGGCTGCTCCTGGGTGCTGCTGTTGTGGTTCGACGAAAAGAAGAAGTTGGAGATATCCTAATGACAACGATTGGACTGTCCCCAAGAAACACAACGTCCCTAATTAGCAGGAAGGAGTCTAAAGAGGTCTACATCCCCTTTCCCCTCTAACCTTTCTCTCCTACCTAGCACTAGGGGCTTGGAAGGTATTAGGGTGAAATAAGGGTTGGAATGATGGTAGATATAAGAACCTGATAAAATAGATTAAAAAAAAAAACCAAAAACAGGGACAACACCTTCTGACTCACATATAAGTAGTGAAACCATGGGGCTGAAGAGATGGGTCAGTGGTTAGAGTACCTGCTGTTCTTGCAGAAGACATAGGCTGAGTTCCCAGCACCCACACGGTGGCCTACAATTATCTGTAACTCCAATATTCTTTTGTTCTTTTCTGATCTCCATGAGCACCAGGTACATATGTGGTTTCTCTCTCTCTCTCTCTCTCTCTCTCTCTCTCTCTCTCTCTCTCTCTCTCTCTCTGTGTGTGTGTGTGTACAGGCAAAACAGTAATATTACATTAAATAAATGAATCTAAAATGAAAAAATGTGAACAGCATAGCAATTCAGTGTCAGGCAGTGCTTTATAAGTTACCTCTTGGGCTCAGTTATGAAACGCTCTGATTGCAGGGACCTAAATTTTATTAGAATCCATAGGGTGGAGGTGTTGGTAGAAAAGAGAGCTAAGTGTTATTTCATATGCCTCATATTTCATAATACAATTCCCAGAGAGGAAGAGGTCAAGACAGCAGATTACTGACCAGCCTAGCCTACCCAGAGGTAGCCAGCCCAGCAGGAGACCCTGTATGAAAAAATAAGACGGGTGTTGCCTGAGGAGCAACACCTGCCATTGGCCTCCCGTTTCCACCCAACACGCAAACATGCACACATATACATGTGTGAACATCCCGCATGTGAGCACCCCTACTAAAGCTCACACTCGGGGTTGGGGATTTAGCTCAGTGGTAGAGTGCTTGCCTAGGAAGCGCAAGGCCCTGGGTTCGGTCCCCAGCTCCGGAAAGAAAGAACAAAAAACAAACAAACAAACAAAAAAAAAAACAAAAAACCTCACACTCTCCTTTTAACTGCTGTTACCTGTATGGGAATTAGTCGGTGCTCCTTTTTGTGATCCATCCTGAATTGCAGAACACCACCAAACCTTCTTTGTCACCTCAGAGAAATCCATTTATGCCCTGTCTGAATATTCCCTGTGCTGTCTGTGCTCAGCTCGCTGTTCCCATGATCAGTTGATGTCTCTTTACCCAGGAACTCAGGAGGGGCTTGCTGTCCTTGAAGTATTTAGCTGGTTTGTTTTTTTAAAACCAACTGGTGCATGTGTGTGTGCATGTGTGCGTGTGTTTTCGACAGGAAGCTGCAAACACAGAAGAAGTCCTGAGTGTCCTGAGTGTCCTGAGTGTCGTCTCTCCCACTGCTGAAACCTTAACTGTGACCCGAGACCTGGAAGCTGGTGCTAGTGTCACGTCTGGGTTGTTCTGCTGGTCTCACCTGGAGTGGCTGTATACGACCCTCCAGGACTGACAATCACCACCAAGCCCACCTGCCCTGCTGACCCCACCCTGCCCTCACCTGAACACCCCAGTGCCACACGATCACTTGGCAAGGGGATCTCTCCTTGATTTCTTTTTTAAAGAATGTAGTATAAATGGAATTGTGCCCCCCCTTTTTGAGATTTACTTTCTTTTGTCACTGTCATGCCCTTGCATGTGGCCGGGTCATGTTTTTAATCTACTCTCACAGTCTCTGCCTCTTAGTTGGCATATTTAGAGCACTTACATTTAATGTACTCATGGCTTTCTTAAGCCCTGAGTACAGCATTTAATTTTATTGTTTTATCTATTTTTCTTTTTCATTTTTCTTTCTACTTTTTTTGTGGGCTCCTTGTCTTTTCTAATATGAGTCCTTTAAAATTATTTTCATTTTTTTATATGTATGAGTGTTTTGTCTGCATGCATATCTGTGTGCCACTTGCAGGCCTCAGTGCCTGTAGAGACCGGAGAAATGAATCAGATTCTGTCTTAGTTAGGGTTTTACTGCTGTTGAACAGACACCATGACCAAGGCAACTTTTTTTTTTTTTTTTTTGGTTCTTTTTTGAGCTGGGGACCAACCCAGGGCCTTGCGCTTCCCCAAGCAAGCACCACTGAGCTTAAATCCCCCAACCCCAAGGCAACTCTTATAAGGACAACATTTAATTGGAACTGGCTTACAGATTCAGAGGTTCAGTCCATCCCAAGGTGGGAGCATGGCAGCATTCAGGCAGTCAGATGTGGGGCTGGAGGAAGTGAGAGTTCTACATCTTCATCTGAAGGCTAACAGAATACTTACTTCCAGGCAGCTAGGGTGAGGGTCTTAAGCCCACACCTACACCTACTCCTACAAAGCCACACCCACTCTAACAAGGCCACAGCTCCTAATAGTGCTACTCCCTGGCATAGACAAACCATCAGATTCCCTAGGACCAGAGGTACAGATGGTCATGAGCCTGTCTTGTGGGCACTGGGAATGGAACCTGGATCTTCTGGAAGAGCATCCAGTGCTCTTAACTGTTGAGCCATCTCATCGACCCCAAGTGCCTTGTCTTTTGTGTAGCTCTTGATTAGCCTTCTCTGTTTTCGAGTACATCTCCTTATTTAAACTGCTTGACCTCTGCCCTGGTATTCTGAGTGAAGAACAGAAATTGCAGCTCCCTTAGCTCCCTCCTGCCCTCTGAACAGTCTTAAGTATCGGCTACGGTTGGCATCTTGAGTGTCTCCTATTGGTCATTTTCCAACAGGACACAACAACACAGCAGCAAATGGAGGGCAGATTTATTTGTCTCGTGGTTGCAGTTCATGCACAGTTGGCTCCAGTTGCTTCGGGGCAGAAGTGAGGCAGGACATCAGGCAGCAGTTGGGTGTGGTGGAGGAAGCTGCTTGCCTTACAAGAGCCAGGAAAGGAGAGGGAGAGGGAGGGGGTGGGGAAGGAACCAGGACTAAGTATCGATCAAAGACATACCATTGCCACCCAATTTCCTCTGACCAGGCCTCTCTTCTCAATCACACTGTCAGACTGGGGACCTGTCAACCCACTAATGAGGTCAGAGCCCTCAGGGCAAAAGTCATTTCCCAGTGACTGCTTCCACTAACTAGCTTGGGACCAAGCTTTCAGTATGAGCCTTTTGAGGGACATCCCCTCTTTGAAATTAGGGGGATCGCATTAGTAACTCTTGACTCATTCAATATCCTCTATTGTCATGACATGTTCTAAAAGCAATACATATACATACATACATACATACATACATACATACATACATACATACATACATGTTTGTGATTCATATCCAAACCATAATATTCTAACATCTAGAGCTTCCGGTGTTGAAGGCTTGCTGTCTAGCAGCGTGTCTTTTCCCTGGCCACTGTTTCTTTCATTGCTTCCTGGATGCCATGAGGCTCTCTACCTTAACCTTACTAGTACCTGAGGAACTCACTATGTAGCTAAGGATGACCTTGAACTTCTGCTCTTCCTCCCTCAACTTTTCGAGTGCTAGGATCACAGGCCTGCACCCTGACTCCTTACGCTTCTATTATCGCTTCTTCTTTGAAATCAGAGGACCACACGAATAGCTCTGGGACCCATTAGCTCTGGACCCATTCAGCCTCCCCCACTGTTTTCATTTGTTTCATGGGAGGTTCTAAAATCAGTGTGTGTGTGTGTGTGTGTGTGTGTGTGTGTGTGTGTGTGTGTGTATTCTAAATATCTCTACAATGTGCATGACCTGTATGCCATCCCTGTTTGAAGCCTTGAAGGTCATCTGTTTCTCAATGGTGTCCTGAAGGATGTCACGATACGATACTCCTCCCTGGTTTTCCCCTTTCAAATACAAACATATATTAATTATACATAATAATGGGTTTAATGATAGCATTTTCATATGTGCGTGTAATGTATTTGGATCATTCTCTGTCTCTCCGTCTCTCTCTGTCTCTCTCTCTCTCTCTGTCTCTCTCTCTCTGATCCCCTCCCCACTCTAACTGATCACCCTCATCTTCCTATACAATCTTTTCTACTGTGTGTGTGTGTGTGTGTGTGTGTGTGTGTGTGTGAGAGAGAGAGAGAGAGAGAGAGAGAGAGAGAGAGAGAGAAGGGACTCAATGACTTTAATCTTGTTTGCTTTCAGGAGATTGAGTGGGGGTGAGACATTATTTTCAGGAGCACAGGCAACTTACCAGTAGCTACACTACTAAAGAAAATGTCTTCCCTTCCTCCAGAGGCCATAACTTGTCAATAGCTCATGGAAGCAGGGTGCGCTGGGGCCCCTGGCATGTTTTCTTCTCTTTCTCCTGCTGTTTGGCATTTGCATCTTTTAGATCTAAGAATTTTCTTTGGGGGTTGGGGATTTAGCTCAGTGGTAGAGCACTTGCCTAACAAGCGCAAGGCCCTGGGTTCGGTCACCAGCTCCTAAAAAAAGAAAAAAAGAAAAAAAAAAGAATTTTCTTTGATTTCACTCTTACACACAGATTTTTGTCTTACTTGAGTTACGGTGTATGAAGTGAAGAGCTTTTTACTTATTCTGAATGAATCCATTCTGTCGCTGCTTGACCAGTGCATCGTTTGCTCATCTCTGTATGGACTTTAAACACTGGAGAAGCATGCTCTTGGCTTCTTGCTAGGGGTCATTTCAGCTTTACCTTTGTTTCTGTTTGCAGTCATGTGTCTAGCAATGCTTGTCTGGCCCTGCATGACAACAGCTGAGACTCTAAAACCCAGACTGGCTATGTCCTAGTGGGGGCTGTTCGCTGTGCAAGTCCGTGTGGTTCTCTCTCTCTCTCTCTCTCTCTCTCTCTCTCTCTCTCTCTCTCTCTCTCTCTCTCTCTCTCTCTCTCTCTCCCTGATTTTTCTCACTGTCCTTTTTATGAGGGACAAGAAGACTTTTCAGTACCCCTTCTCCCTACCAGCCTTTTACTGGTGGCTTGTGGTCCCCTCAGCCAGAGAACCCACTGTCAGATTCTCCTCTGGAGACATCAGATCTGATGTCCCTAGTTGGTGGGGATGGTGGAAGTGGTCCCTACACTGGAGTCTTTTCTTCAGCATCCCCGGTAGATGTGCTTTTCTGTTGCCGTGTCCCTGTCTTCCATGCATTTACTGAGATAGCCCATCACGCTTAACTTCCGTTCTCCTTATTACTGTGAATGATACCTTTTTCTAGGGCCGGAGAGATGGTCAGAGGTTAAGAACACTGACTGCTCTTCCAAAGGTCCTGAGTTCAATTCCCAGCAACCACATGGTGGCTCACAACCATCTGTAAAGAGATCTGGTGCCCTCTTCTGTTATATAGGTGTACATGCAGGCAGAATGCTGTATACATAATAAATAATCTTTTTTAAAAAAAGATTTTCTAAGGTGTTGGGGGAAAGAGCACAGGCATGTTGGGTAGAACATGTGCTTGCTTTCCCAAAGAGCCTTTCATTCTTCCGGTTTTTTTTTCCTGTGTAGTTGTATGTGAGTGTGTGCGTGCACATGTATGCATGTGTGCGAAGGTACTGGTGAAGGCCAGAGATGTCTTCCTCCACCACTTCTCACCTTCTTTGGTCTCTCACTGACCCTGGACCTCACTGCTCCAGCTGTGTGAGAGGACAGTGAGTCCCAGGATCCTCCTGTCCCTGTCTCCCGGTGCTGAGATTGCAGATGCGTGGCGGCAGACCCAGCTGTTGACACGGGTAACGAAGACCAGACCTCATGTCCTTATGCTTGCGTGACCCTTTCCTGGCTGGCCTGTCCACCCCTAAGGTATTTTATGACCTGTAGACCTCCGAGAGATATATTTCTAAGTGCCCCGTATTTATTTCCTTAAGGATCAGATTATTTAAACCCAATTCTGTTCAATCGTTCTAATATCCCGAAGAAGATAAGTCTGTGACCTAAGAGCTCCCTGGTGGCCTGGGGTCAGCAAACTGTCAGACTGTAAAGGAGTGCACACACATTCAGGGCGCTGTGGCACATTGACCAAAAAAGGTCTGCTTCACCTCTTCCTCGGCCGTGTCTATAAATAGGCTGCACCGAGATGGTGCCCCCAACCTTAATCTCCTGCCTTGATCCTCTGGCTAAGGGCTCTGCTTCCCCAGCATTGTTTGATCCAGTGGCTGGAGGTCACTCACCAGGTCTTGGTGTGTCCCATCACGATGGTGCCGGGCAAGACGCTGTGGGTTCCTCTGCAGGAAGAAGGGAATTTCTCATTACAGTGAAACATTGGGTTTTTTTTGTTTTGCTTTGTTTTGTTTTTTATTTTTTGTGGTCATTGAATTTTTCAGCCCTAGTCTGTTAAGACAGTTTGAGCAGGAGGGAAGTGGAAAGAGTGGAGTCTATAATAAATGGTGTTTTGTTGAGCTTAAACATTTCTTTCCAAGGAACACTGCTTCTCACATTCTTTAGACAGCTCTGGCCGCCCAGCCTCAGGGAAAGGACGCTGTGCACACTGCCCAGGTTCGGTTTCCCGTGCTGCTGGAGGCAGCGGTCACTTCCAGCACCTGCTGGGCTCCACCTCTGCAGGAGCTGGGTGTCGACTGCCTGTCTCCCATGCTCAGACACTCCAAATGCCAGGGCTGGCCGCAGTGGAGGGAAAGATCCACACACGGGTGCTCTGTGCCCTGAGAGCAGTGTTCCAACCCCAGCACCTAGACAGACGACAACCAGCAGCCAATTTCAGGCAGAGACCTGGAGAGCTAGGTGAGCGCTGAAGAGGGAGAAGGAAGCGTCTAATCTGAGTCAAAGGGTGAGGCTGAGCTTGTCTACTTGAAGTTGGAACTCTGTGAAGGTTGTTTGAAAGAACGGACTCACACATATACAAATGACCATGCAATCTTGTCAACACACACACACATGTGCATGCACACACACACACTCACACATACACACACATACACACACTTACACACACACTCATACATACACACACTCATACTCACACACACACACTCACACACACACTCACACCTACCTATACACACGTGCATGCACACACACACTCACACACACACACTCACACACACACACTCCCACCTACCTATACACACGTGCATGCACACACACACTCACACACACACTCACACACACTCACACAAATACATACACATGTACACTCCCACCCACCTACACACACAGGCATGCACACACACTCACACTCACACACATACACGCACGTGCATGCACACACACAGGCACATCGACAAGCATGCGCATGCATATGCACACTTGCACAGGCACATACACACATACACGTACACACTCGCGCACATACCCAGGCATGCACATGCACACACACATGCACATACATGTACACAATCACACTCATGAATGCAAACCTGTTGCCTCGTGTCACTCTTTGTTAAGTCTGCTCACTGTGTGCTCTGTCCCAGCACGGTTAGCATGCCATCTGTGTGACTGAAGCGACGAGAACAGGTCTCTCAGCGAGCCGGGGAGAATCTGGAAGGAGATGTGTGAAGGGAGGCTGGCGGGTTCCATCCCCATCTATGGCCAGTGTATGCGGAAAAGTTCCAGTTCTTCCAGAAGCGGGAACAGACTTGAGCCGGTTTCTATCTCCTGACACTTTCTGAGTGCTCGACACGATAGGAAACACAATATAAGTTCAACATACAAGAGACATTTCAAAACAGCAGCCTTAAAAATAATTCAATCTCCCTGATAGTAAATGTGTCAGCAGCAGTATGCAGTCGCATTTGAAAATAAATATCTCACTTTTATGTCCAACATATAATCAGTTACTTGAGAACTAGATCATAAAACGAGCAGACAAGGAAAGAAAACAACTTATTGTTCCCGGCGGAGTTTAAAGGGACCCGGCACGCGTAGGAGAGAGCACACAGCAGGCAGAGCTGTAGGATCCTATTTCCCTGCTTATCTGGGTAGATAGCACTGTTTGAATAAAGTCAGGACCTGTCTTCTTTCCAAAAGTGTTTTCGTTTTCTTTCTGAAACATAGATGTTTATGTCCCGTTGATAAGGGGCTGTTGAATGTTTATCTTATTCCAAACTGTCCTTAGCTGGTGTACTTACTTTATGTCCAGACTTTTCCAGCGAGGGCTGGATCGAAGCCAGGTCCTTCCTAGGGCACCAGCATGCTGGTGAGCAAAGTCAATATCTGGGATATGTCCAGCCCACCGACACTGGCACCTCATGTTCTGGGACATCCCGCACCTTGTCGAAGCATCCAGTGAGCACAGTCCACGTCTCCCTGAGTAGCCATAAGGTTTAGCTGAGTATGTGGGAGGGGTCAGAAATTGCCTATAACAGCAAGTGCTCTTGGTTGCTCGAGGGAACACACTGGTTTGCACAGGTAAAGCTAACAATAGCACTGACGCTCGATCTCTCTCTCTCTCTCTCTCTCTCTCTCTCTCTCTCTCTCTCTCTCTCTTGGTACCACACATCAGCTCAAACTCCCATCTGTTGCCAAAGTAGACTCTGAAGGACTGGGCCATGAAAAGGCTCAGAGGTGTTGGGAATTCTGTGCTGATATCTGATGTGGACAACAGCATTTCTTTGGAGGAATCTCACCCTGGTATGACGAGCAAGGCCTTGGGAAAGGCATTTATGGAAAGAAGGGAACGGGTCTTCTCAGGGGACGGCCTCAGTGCCATCAGCGGCTGAGTACCATCTCCGCCAGAAGCGAAATTCTTTTCCTTTTACAGAAGTTAGAGACACCGAAGGAGCGTCATTAGGAGGTTATAAAGTAGATTTAGGGGTGAGAACATTCCGACATCATCCATTCATCAGGTAGGCGCAAACAGGCAAGAGCTGCATCTCCTTGCAGACGACTTGTAGGAGGATGGAGGGGGTGCTGATGGGTCCAGGGAGAAGGATTCAGAGACACAGCCATCACGGGAAGGCACTGAGAGTCTGGCACACATGGTCCCCTTCATGAGTCAGTGTCGTCCCATCGACTGGATGATGTGCGGATGCTGTTGTGAGATGCTCTGTCCAATTCTGTGATGACCAAGAGGAAAGCTGAGCTTCTGGGGACCACATGGGGATTCTATGGGAACCGTACTTACTGGGCACTGTCTCCTCGAAGCCAGACCCTTAGTGAGTAAAACCCTCTGTTTTACTTCACTCTCTGTGGCCTCTCTGCACCACAGACACGACAGCACAGAGAGGCAAGAGACTTACCCAGTGTGTGGTGTGTCAGTGACTTTTCATCCCTGTTATTGGATGTCTGACTAAAGCAAACAAAGGGGAGGAGGCTTGGTTTTGGCTCAGTTCGAGGGTACAGTCTTCGTGGTGAGGAAGGAACACAGTGGGAGCAGGAGACAGCTGGTCACGTTGTAGCCACAATCAGGAGGACAAGAGAATGAATGCTACTGCTCAGCATTGTTTTATACACACACATACACACACACACACATACACACACATACACACACAGATACACACACACATACACACACACATACACACATACACACATACACACACAGATACACACAGACACACAGACACACACACAGACACACACACACACACACACACACACACATACACACACATACACACATACACACACAGATACACACACATAGACACACACAGACACACACATACACACACACACACATAGACACACACACACACACACACACACACACACACACACATACACACACACACACACACACACACATACACACACACAGACACACACACACACACACACACACACACACACACACACACACACACACAGACACACACACATACACACACACATACACACAGACACACACAGACACACAGATACACACAGACACACACACACACACACACACACACACACACACACACACACACAGACATACACACACATACACACACACACACACACACACACACATATACACACATACACACACACATACACACAGACACACACACACAGACACATACACATACACACACACACACAGACACACTCAGACACACACACAGACACAGACAGACACACACATACACACACACATACACACACATATGTGTATATGTATATACTTATATATGTATATATTTATATATGTATATATACCTGTGTGTATATGTAAATATTTATTTACTTATATATTTTCTCTCTTCTCTGTCTGTGTGTGTGTGTGTGTGTGTGTGTGTGTGTGTGTGTGTGTGAGCATAGAAAAGTCACACAGTGCAAATGTGGAAGTCAGAGAACAACCCCTGAGAGTTGGTTCTCTCTGTCTATCAAGGGTCCAGGGGATGGAACTCTGGTTATTAGATTCGGTGACAAGTACTTTAACCCACTAAGCCATCTCACCCGCCTTTCTAAAAAGCTTTTAATGGTCATCAGTGTTATGTTTATGCGCATGTGACAGGAGGGGCACATGTGTTGTCCTGCACATGTGTGGTCAAAGTCTGTTTTCTCTTCCCATCCTTCACAGGGCTTCCCCAGAGACCTCTCTCTGGTCCCACCACCTCTTCTTTTTTTCAGTCAAGATCTGCAGTGCATTGGATGGTGTTGGCCACGGTGCTTCATCTTCTTGCTTTGTAGGATGATGTCATTATACAGGTGAGGCAGGTACAGGATAGAACGAGGCCTGTCATTGGACGAGAAGGGAGGATGGGTAGGAGAAAAGTTTTAGAGAAGAGGAGGAGACTAGAGCAAAGAGGAGAGGAGCAGCCAAGAGAATACAGAGGCAGATGTTAAGATTCCTCTCTGCAAATTTACAGGTTGTTATGAATATTCTTTTTATCTTTTCTTTTTTTTTTTTTTTTTTTTTTTTGGAGCTGGGGACCAACCCTGACGGCCTTGCGCTTGCTAGGCAAGCACTCTACCACTGAGCTAAATCCCCAACCCCTATGAATATTCTTAAGGGATGGATGTGTACAGGGCCTTGTATGTCTAGATGAACAACATATATCTTATCTAGGTGGGCGATTCTATCTTATCAATTGGATCAGAAGTTACTGTGTTTTGTGTTCTTTCATGTGGCAATTTAGTTGAATTCGAGAGAGTGTGTGGTAGCTGGATAAACTGGGCTGCCACAGAATTGGGATATGTATGTCTGGCATGGTGGCAACATGCCTAGAGAACTAGATGGATAGAGAGATTGTCACCAGGTTCAAAGAGTAGCCATCGGCAGTGTGATATGGGATGGAGCAAAGTGGGTGAGAGGCTTTGCTGACTGAGATAAAGATATCTAACAGATGTCTTGGGGCACTAAGGTGCCGGATTTAGTGTGGGGGTAAAAGAAAACCCATTATTTTAATTATACAACAACATTGCTTCTGTTAAGTCAGCCTACAGACTCTCACATGTGCCTAAAGATTTGTCTTAGTCAGAATTTCTATTCCTGCACAAACGTCACGACCAAGAAAAAGTTGGGAAGGAAAGGGTTTATTCAGCTCACACTTCCACATTGCTTCTCATCACCAAAGGAAGTCAGGACTGGAACTCAAGCAGGTCAGGAAGCAGGAGCTGATGCAGAGGCCATGGAGGGATGTTACTTACTGGCTTGCTTCCCCTGGCTTGCTCAGCTTGGTTTCTTATAGAACCCAAGACCACCAGCCCAGGGACGGCACCACCCACAATGGGCTGGGCCCTCTCACCCTTAATCACTAATTGAGAAAACGCCTTACAGCTGGGTCTCATGGAGTCATTTCCTCAAGGGAGGCCCCTTCCTCTGTGATAACTGCAGCTTGTGTTGAGTTGATGCACAGAACCAGCCAGTACAAGGTTCACCTCCTAGGTTACCCCAGAACCTGTCAGTCAGTATTACCAACACATGCGGTCTGATGTTAGCGTCATCCGATGTATGTATGTATGAGACATATGTAATGAGACACACGAAGTTCATATGTGATGAGACATGCTCATCCTGATGGCATTAGGGCAGTGACATTGAGGTCACGAGTCTAGAGCCCCCAGAAGTGACATCAGCACAGTTGTGAAAAAAGGCTGGGAGAGACCCACTGTTCCTTTGACCCTGGAGGATCCAATGAGGAGGTGTCATCTATGAACCAGGAACCCATCTCAAATATGCTGCGACGTTTCCCTCCTGAGCTGTGATTGACATTTCCCCTGAAGTGTGAGAAGTCGAGTTCTGCCCTTGACAAGCTACGTAGCCTGTAGGAGTTTCTTCTGCACCCCAGGCCTGGCGTGCTAGGCATTTGGAGAGTCGTCACCAATGGCTGCTGCTCCTCCCTGCTCTCACTCTTCTCTGTTCACCGATGTGGCTCCTCTTCCAATGCCCTCCTCCTCCTCGCTGTATCCTGAAGCCACAAGTGCCTTGTTGGATCTGTAAAGAGGTTCCATAGCACGTGTAGTCACGCAGTCACAAACTTTAGGAGAATTAAGTCCCAGACAACATTGACATATGCAGGAGGCATAAAGATCTCATCAACGGGAACCCACCCTTTCTTTGTGGGCATAGCACTTCCCTCTGCAGACAACAGAGGTTCAGGGGATGCCCCCATTTAATGTTCCTTATCACCAACAGCTGTGTCCTGTGCACTCTTGAATTAGGCTCAAGTCACCTCAAGAGCACATGACAAGTCACACATAGTCCAGAGTCACCTCAAGGGCATACAACAAGTCACACACATCTGTAAGAAGCGGCGTTGACATGTGACGGAGTAGCAGTCATGGAAGTCACTGGACAACTGCTCCAGCAGGGTCTGACAGGTGTCAGCTCCTGTCCCAGGCCACAGCAAGGAGAAAAATGAAGAGCCTGCTCTTTAGCCAACCACTCTCCCCGCTTCTGTGCAAGTCACACCAGGACCTGAGCTCAAGAAATCCATGGTGGTAAAGTGACGAGAGGGGCCGGGCAATCCTCCTCATAGCTTACGCCACATCCACCTACCCGCCTCCTGTGAGTGTTTAATAACTTCATTCTCGTCGTCTCGCATGGCCCAGGGGTTCTAATTCTCTTCTTTCCCTCACGCCAAGAACGGACATGGTCCAGCTGGACCTCCCCTCAGCCTCAGCGAACATGAGATGCAGACCTGGGCCTCTCAGAGAGTCTTAGAATTGTTTGCATTTCAAAGGAGTATGTTTTTTCAGTCAGTTTATGAGCTCTAAGGCCTCCAAGAACATGGATTCCCTCCTGTGTCTCCAGGCCCTGCCACGCCCAGCTAACACAGCCAATATGTCTCCTCCCTGTACCTAAGAAGCTGGAGCTTGGGTTTCTGTCACTTCAGCCCTAGACGTCTGTCAGTCACAGATGAAGAGGCGGAGGATACGGGTTTCTTCTGGGCAGCACTGCCAGAGGTGAATCTCCCAGTGGCTTCTCTGTTTTGTCAGAAAGCCCACTTGTGAAAACAGAACCTTTCTCTTTTTTTAATATTTATTTATTATATGTAAGTACACTGTAGCTGTCTTCAGACACCAAAAGAGAGCATCAGATCCCATGACAGATGGTTGTGAGCCACCATGTGGTTGCTGGGATTTGAACTCAGGACCTCTGGAAGAGCAGTCAGTGCTCTTAACCCCTGAGCCATCTCTCCAGCCCAAAACAGAGCCGTTCTTCCTCCAGGTTCAACATGGAGAGTTAGACACCGCAGCTGTTGTCCGTGTCAAGGTTGAGGGGGAGGACTCGGCCAATACTATCCGCGCAGTACCCGTTCCCTCCTTGCTGGTGCAATCTTGCTCCTGCTCCTCTATTGGGTGCCCACTGAGGGAGCGCCGGTGGTAAGCGGGCATAGTAAGTCCACTCCCCTTGCCACTGAGGACTTTCAGCACAGCTCATCCGTGTCTTGTTGGCCCTAATATCTGAAATGAAGCTGTCTCTCTTCAAGAACCGACGAGCTGATTTCACGTAGTTCAAAAGTGACCGAGAACACCATGAAGACTGCATCAGTGACGTTTTTGCTGCTGTGGTAGAAGGAAGGGTTGATTTTGGCAGTTGAAGGTGTGATCCAACATGAAGAAGAAGTCATGGCAGCAAGATCATGAAATAATTGGTTACGTGGTGCCCACCATCAGGAAGCAGAGGTGGGGGAGGGAGGAGGGGAAGGAGAGGGAGAGAGAGAGAGAGAGAGAGAGAGAGAGAGAGAGAGAGAGAGAGAGAGAGGTGTCAGTGCTCAGTTCAATCTAGAATCATGGCCCATTGAGCAGCATGTCCATATTCAGAGTGGGTCTTCCCTCCTCACTTTCTGGAAACGGCCCCACTGACATACCCAAATATGTGTCTCCATGGTGACTCTAAATCCTGTCGAGCTGACAGTGAAGATTCAGCTATACCAGGACCAGCATGAGCAGTTTAGCCCCAGGACAGAACTAGCTCACAATGCAGTGCAGACTTATGGGTATGAAAAAGAACATGGTTGTTTCTGTGGGAGGAACAGCACACAGCCTCTACGTAAATGCCAGGGGAGGGGAGCAGCTGCAAGGCCGTCTCCTGAAGGAGAACCTAATTGAAGACTGCCTGAGAGACCAAGGATTGCTGCCACAGACAATGTCAGCCAATTGGGAACTGATGTTCAGAAGAGACACTTTCTTGGGACCGATGGGGCGCAAGTGGCGGGTATTAAAGGAGCTCACAGCAGCAGGAGTTTGCTGTACCATTTCTCACCTGCTCCCAGAGTCTGTGTGGTTGACTCCACTCCACCTTACCTCCAGCCCCCAAGGGCAGGTAGGGTCGAGCAGAGAGTCGTCCAGGGCCTAGACAGCAGTTTTCTACGAGTATTGTAAGGTATCACCTCCCTCAGCCTGGTGACATCTGTTCCCTAGATAGCAGACATCTACCTAGGTGCTTTGTAAATGTCTCTTGCTGTCCAAGGAGGCTTATGTCATCACTCTACCTTCCTGATAAGAACTTAGACTCATGGGGGGAAACCTGGAGTAGGCTGCCCAAGATTCCGTCTTCACCGTGTGGCAATGCCCACTAAGGCTCTGGGACTCTTGACTGGTAACCTCGGGTGGGGGAGTGTGTCATTGAGGGCAGTAAACACATTGGTTCACGTTCAAGGCTCTCTGCTTTTTATACTTCAAGCACCACACCGCCACCATAAATCCTCCGAGAGCCATAAATTCCACAGCACACCTCTGGTATACCGACATAATTCACGCTGATTTGTACCACAGCTTCTCGCAGCTCTTGAGATAGTGGCACAGGGCTGGCATCTATCTGTCACTCTCTGCGTGGCATGTGCTATCCTAAATCCCTTATCTGTGGCGGTCAATCCTCTCAGCGAGGCAGGGGTTACTCTTTTGTGGATAAGGGAACTACAGGTAAAAGAGCATAGACACACAGTTGTGGGGAGAAAGCTTTGTCTGGCACCATCAGGGCTCATGTATCATTATGGTGTATGAACCCCGGCTGTCTCCCACCAGCCAGGGAGCTGGGCCTGGACAAGAGAAATGTCCCAGGGCAGTACGGCCATTGCTGACATCTCTGCTACCTTTCCTGCTGTGACTAAATGCTTGACAAGAAGAGTTTATTCTGGATCACGATCTAAGAAGGAAGGGATATAGTCCACCGTGGAAGAGCAGGCATGCCAGGAGCAGTATGAGGTAGCTGGTTACAGTGCGCCTACAGTCGGGAAGGAGAGAGCAGACAGGAAGTGAGGCTGAGCTATCAAACCTCAAGGCCCCCGCTCTGAGACGTTGCCTCCTAAAGGCTCCATATCCTTCCAAAATGGTGCCACCATTTTGTATTCAAACACATGAGCCTATGGGGCTACATCTAAACCATGGTGCTGATACTGTTTCACACCCTGGATTCCCCTCCCCAGGGGTTCATTCCCCCGGGTCTGTGCTTGCTGTTATGGTGCAGGTGTCCTTTGCTACTGTCTTTCCTAGAAGATACTTACATCAAAATTAGGACTGCTAACTAGTATCCACGGTCATCTGGACGGTCGTTAAGGGGATCTGTACACATGGGGGACAGTAGAGTTACCAGGCAGCTGGCGTACCCCTCTTGACAGTTTGTGAATTGGGAGAAAGCACGGATGTCTTGTAACTATGGAAACAAACTGAATTGGCTGAATACACCCCCACCTCCCGACCCCTGCAAAGCCACCTTCTAACAGATTACCCTCCTTGATGGTGACCAGGGCAAAGAGCACATTAGTTCTGAAATCCCTGTTTGTGACAATGAGTTCCCTAAAGTCTCTCCAAGTGTCTGATGGGGCAGAGGGAGGCCTGCCTAGCTTGGGAGATGTGCCATGACATCAGAAGCCAGTCCTGGGGAGAGAGAACTGAGGGAGGGTCCTTTCCACACTTGCCTCTTACCGAGAGGAGTATCCCACTTGGATGCCTAAGATGGTTCCTGCAACTTTCCGAGGTGTGGGGACATTGTGGACCAGGACACAGTCATTGCTCCTCCCCAGGAAAGAGACGCCCCCACCTCCCTCTTACCCTGAGAACTGTCAGGTGTCCCTGAGAGCATTAGTGGGAGCTGCGTCTCCAGCTACTGTTGCAACAGGTCCCGGGAACTCTTCTTGCCCAGTGTGACAAACAGCAGTGGGATGGGACCACGTTTGACTGTGACCATTTTCATAAACAACTGGGAAAGAGAATGGTTTTCAGTTCTCACACATTCCTGACCGGGGGCCCGAGTCTTGTTTCCGAAATGGAGTAAGGACGTGGACTTTCTCCTTATTATTCTCCTCAGCCTGGCTTCCTGCAGTGCTCCAAGCCGTCTGTCCACAGAGGTAAGGATGCTCTGGTAACAAGCACAGCTTCTTGGAGGGAAAACACCTCTTGTGGAGCAACCTGGGTAACCGGACACACAGTTCGGAGGACCAGGACACAGTATCTCTGGTGAGGAGTTCTGAGGCCCTGTTGAGAAGGTCTCTGCAAAGGTGTCCAGCAAGCAGAGAGGAGAGGGAACACACTCTCACCTCCTCTTGGTCCTGCCTGGCTCTACCTCCCTGCTCTTGGAAGCAGCGGTTCCTGACCTGGGTTAACTAGGAGCAGAGCTGCTCGGTTTGTGGCTGCCCGAAGAGCGCAGCTCGGAAATAGCCGGCCGGCAGTAATTACGTCTCATTTGTTGCTATGGAGTTTCCATGGCCTGCTGGATCCCTGAATGTCTTGATTATTTTTCAGTGCCCATTTATAGAATGTTCTGTTCCTCACAAAGGGCTTTGGATTCTTCTTCATGGGCTACTCCTCACGACAGATGTGAGCCAGTCAAGACATTGCTGTTTTACAAGGGAGCACACTAAAGAGGGGAACAGCTTTCACAACTGAAATCAGGGGAGGCACGAGAGAAAGAGCGCTTGAATACCGTCCTGAAAGGGGCCTCATGTTAAGCGTCTGACATGAATTGATGTTTTGTGTCAAAGGTTTACAGAGGCTGTGACATCTAGGTGGTGCTGCAGGAGGGAGAAATGTCATCTAAAGGATGGCTCGCTGTCAAAAGAAGGTTTGGAAGGAAGCTGAGAGAGGGCAGGCGCTCTGCCTCTCAAGTCTCTGGTTTACAGGGAAACTGTTGAAAAGAATTAATTTGTAGCTCTTTTGCGAAGTGGACTCTGTGCTCATAGAATGTGTACAGCTTATGATATACAGCAATTGATGCACGTGTACATAATTACACGGGTAAATAACATTGAGATAACATTATAGTGCATGCAAAAAGGAGAACAAGAAACCCCTAAACTGGCATCTTAGCTAGGATTTCTCTTTCTGTGGTGAAATGCCATGACCAAAGCAACTTGAGAGGGAATAATAGCACTGTTCACTATCTAAGGAAGTCAGGACAGGAACTTGCACAGGACAGGAGCCTGGAGGCAGGGGCTGAAGCACAGGCCGTGGAGGGTGCTGCCTACTGGGATGCTCCTTATTAGTTAGGGTTTGATTGCTGTGAAGAGACACCATGACCACAGCAACTCTTATAAAGGAAAACATTTAATTTGGGGCTGGCTTACAGTTCAGAAATTTAGTCCACTGTCATCACAGTAGCAGTAGGCAGGCAGACATGGTGTTGGAGAAGAAGCTGAGAGTTCGACATCTTCATCTGCAAGAATCGGGAGGCTGAACCACATTAGGCCTAGCTTAAGCATACAGGAGACCTCATAGCCTGCCTCTATGGTGATACACTTTGACCAACAAGGCCACACCCACTCCAACGAAGCCACACCCACTCCAATGAAGCCACACCCACTCCAACGAGGCCACACCTCTTAGTGCCATTCTCTATGGACCAAGCATTCAAACACAGGAGTCTATGGGAGCCATTCTTATTCACCACATCCACTTCCTGCCCCCCCCATAGGCTTGTAGCCATACCACAATGCAGAAATGCATTTAGTCCAACCTCAAAAGTTCCCACAATTTATAGGTCTCAGGCTTGCTTAAAAGTCTTAAGTTCGGGGTTAGGGATTTAGCTCAGTGGTAGAGCGCTTGCCTAGCAAGCGCAAGGCCCTGGGTTCGGTCCCCAGCTCCGAAAAAAGAAAAAAGAAAAAAAAAGTCTTAAGTTCAAGGTCTCTTCTGAGAATCATGCAATCTCTTAAGTGTAATTCCCTGTAAAATCAAAATTAAAAAACAAAACAAAACAAAACAAAAAAACAAAAAAAACCCAAAAAGACAAAACTAGATCACGCACTCTCAATGGTATAGGATAAACAGTATCATTCCGAAAGGGAACATAGTAAGGAAATACTGGATCAAAGCAAATTTGAAAACCAGCTGGGCAAACTCCAAATTCTGCATCTCCCCATCTGATGTCAACACGCTCTTCAGATCTCCGACTCCTTTTAGCTTTGTTGACTGCAACACGCTTCTTTCTCTTGGGCTGATTCCACTCCCACGAAGGAGCTCTCCTTGGCAGGTATCCCACAACTCTGGCATCTCCAAAATTTCTGGGTGTCTTCATGGCAATCCAGGCTTCACCTTCACAATTTCACACAGTGGCTTCTCCAGACGCCCATGCAGGGAGACCCCTGCCACACACCTGGCCTCGGCAGGCAGCTTCCCTCGGTCTTGGAGGGAGATTCCAAAAGCCCTTCTTTCTATCCTTGACTCCAAGGCCAGGGCCACACGGGCAAAGCTGCCAAGCTCTTCTGCCTGCTGGAGCTGGAAGATGGCCTCCCTCATTCAGTTAAATCTTCACCAGCTTTCTGGTTTTCATGGTTTCCTTCACTGCCTAAGTTTGGCTGTCCTGGAACTCGCTCTGTAGACCAGGCTAGCCTCAATTTCACAGATCTGCCAAGCTCTGCCTTCTGAGTGTTGGAATTAATGCGGCCATCACACCTTGCCCTAACCTTTTCTTTAATTCCTATTTACTCTTCCTTAATTCCCCTTTGAAAGCTGGAAGCTTAGCTGGGTGGGGTCTTGCCTTGAAGTCACCACTCCCTTAATTCCACTCAACACCCTGCTTTTCTTCAATCTTTTTATCTCCTTGGACGTAGGACTTAGCTCCATTCCATTCCCGGTGCCCCCTTTGTCCTCGAATCGCACATTTTGTATTTTTCTTTGCTCAGTGCATTCCTTTCATGATAGGATCATACGTGAACACTAATAAATCACATGACAGAGTCAATACCAGGATGCTTTGAGGTTTTCCTTATGATGTCAAATCCAAAACTCTTCTACTTAGCCTCAGTCAAACTTTCCAGACAAGGGGGAAAGACAGCCACATTCTTTGCCAAACTGTCACGAGAACAATGTCTAAGCTACTTACTAACATCCTTTTCCTCTGAAACCCCTTGAGCCAGACCCCCACAGACCAAATGACTCTCCTTCCACAGTCTTCTCCCTACTGTGGGCCATTAAGCCCATTTAAAGGATTCAACAGATTTGCTTCCTTGCTTTCTCTTTCTTTTCTTTTCTTTTCTTTTCTTTTCTTTTCTTTTCTTTTCTTCTCTTCTCTTCTCTTTTCTTTTCTTTCCTTTTCTTTCGAAAGAAGGGTTTATTGTGGTTCACAGTTTACACGGTATTTCATGGCAGGGAAATCATGGCAGCAAGAGCTTGAGACAGCTAGATACATTGTATCCTCAACCAAGAAGCAGAGGGAGAAATGGTGGAGCTGCATGCGTTTGCATTCCTTTTCATAGTCAATCTGGACTCAGCCCGGGGGATGGTGCAGCTCACAGCTAGGATAGGTCTTCCCTCTTCAGTTAACCTGATCTAGAAACCCCTCATCCACAAGCCTAGAGTTTGCTCCCTTGGTAATTCTAGATCTTGCCGAGTTGAGAGTCACACTGGTGACCAGAGGGTGTGTGTGTGTGTGTGTGTTTGTGTGTGTGTGTGTGTATGTATGTATGTATGCATATGTATATGTGTGTATGTATGTATATGTATATGTGTATGTATGTATATGTATATGTGTGTATGTATATACATATATTTTTTTCGAATCCAAAATTCCACATTCCTCTAAACAAAAGTATGGTCAGATCTATCACAGCAATACCAGAGTCCCTGGTACCAACACTCCTCATGACTTGCTCAGCCTACTTTCTTATAGAACCCAGGACCACTGGCCCAGAGATGGGACCACACACAAGGGGCTGAGCCCTCCACCATCAATCGCTATTAAGAAAATGCTCTACGTCCAGAATTTACGGAGACGTTTTCTCAACTGGGGTTCCTCCTTTCAGAGGACTCCAGCTGGCGTCAAGTGGATATAAAACTAACCCTCGCAACGGGTAAATAAATAATGAGATTTATATGAAGGACCTGTCCATCACCCGACAGACCACATGCCAAACACATCTTTGAACAAAAGAGTGAGTCCTAAAATCTGAGGGCTCTTATAGAAGCTTCTAAAAGGTTCAAGACCTAGGTGTGTTATGATTATATAGGGAGGTTGTATAGGAAATTAAGTAAAATTAATACAGAATTCAGATGAGAGGGCCCAGATCCAGAAACGGCTGAGTTAGGTCCCCAGCCATGTTGGTATGGTTGAGATCAAGCCCTGTGTCAAAACATTATTCCTTATAGTCTGCAATACCTTCCAGAATATTCTCGCACTCTCATCTGCTCTTGATTTCCTACCCAAGAATCTTGGGTTTTGGCTGTTCCAAGCAAGCACTTGCCACTGCAAAACAATGGTTTGCCTAGGATTCTCCACAGTGTCCACTTTCATGGAAACTAACCACATGATAAGAGGACATGCTCTCTATAGCTTGTGTTATGGGATGAGACTCACCTCAAATGCCAAGGATTAGAACCCAGTCAGGATGAGCCAAGGAGATGCTGAGCCCTCAAACACTCCTCTGCCTAAACAAAACAGAACAAATAAAAAAAAATGCAATCGTGAACTAGACACCCCTTCCTTTTTTTCCCAACAGAATGTGTTGATAAAAGCATACGAAATAAAATGGAGTGTCAATTTTCATTCCTTCCTTTATATGACTTCCCTAGGATAAAACAAAATCGAATTAGGTGCGAGTGTGTGCTACGATCTTCCCCAGCCAGATGAAAAAGAACTAGGGCATTCACAAACCACGCCTCCCAAGCGTCATCCACGCCTAAGCCCCACCCCCACCCGCCATCTCAGAGAAGGCTTCCGGCCCAGTCTCTGCTTTAGTAATCCTGAGGAAGAGGAGGAGCCAGCCAGGCAGTTGGTTCTGACAAAAGAGCACAGATTCGAGGGCAGGAAACCAACATTCCAGCTCAAAATCTATAATCTACAGCTCCGTCCTTTATTGTCTAGCAATCTTCATTTGTGGAACAATGTGTCAGACTCCTTAGCGAGCAGGTGGAATTCTTAAGCCAAACAGAAGGTGTTGGAAGTTGGCCTTGGTGGGGTTCCCGGGAGGGCTGTTTCTTTCTGAGGACACACTCCTCACCAGCCATGGCTCCTTTACCTATGCTTTCACTAGTGGACATCTGAACCTTCATCCTGATCCTTCATCTGCCCTGAGGGCTTTACCTTCCAGACGCGCAGGCAGGCAAATCACAAGCGACAACCTGAGCCTAGAGGACAGCAGAATAGCAAGCCGAGGGCGGCACCTCAGGCCTATAAGGGCGGGGGTGTTGTGAGTTCTGAAAGGTTCACAGGAACCCCCAGAAGACGGCTTTCTTGTTGTCCCAGGTCCACGGAGACTATTCCAGCATGGCAGGGAGCTCCAAAAGACCCTGTGTGGAGGAGGGAGGTTTAGTCTGGCTGGGGCCAAACGGCCTGACCTGCATGGTAGAGACATGGCACTGAGGTTAGAAATTCATTGGAAGGCTACGGAATGAAAAGAGGGCACGGAATGAGGGAGGACTCAGGAGACCGCCAGGAACTCCAGTTCCGGGAGGTCACGTGAGGAACTTGGAACAGGGGAGAGGAAGCAGTTCTCTGAGTACCAGGAGGAGCAATCGGGCTCTTACTGTGTGGAGAGCCTTCTTTGGATTCCAGTTCCGGCCCACAGAATAGCTAATGGATGGGTTTGAACATCACCTTGCTTCCAACGTGAGGACATTTTGTCATTCTTCTGAACCTTCAGGTTCCGGATCAGATGTTGGGGTTCAAGTCAATGGCTTGCTACAGAATTCCCTCCCTCCCTCCCTCCCTCCCTCCCTCCCCATCCCCTACCCCAGTCGTGTGAGTGTGTGCGTGTGTCTATATGTGCGTGTCTGTGTGTGTCTGCGTGTGTGTTTTATAGAACCTATGTAGAGAGACCGTTTTATATTGTATGTGGACATGGCTATAGATAACTGTAGACCAGGTTGTGGATTGGTACAGATAATTTCACAGGCTAAACTTCTCCCAGGCCAAACAGACAGGGTTGTGTCAAAGTTTACAATGTAGGAAGAACAGATATGCCAGAGATCTCAGCGACTCCTTCACACCTGTGCAGTCTCAGGGTTAATCCTGTAGGTAGTGTCCTCCTTCGACATGATGGAAGGTCCCTGGCCAGGTCCAGATGCCTGGGTTGATCAGTTTGCTCCAAGCTGCTAGCCCATCTTCCCCAAAGCCAGGAGTAGCCAGGAACTTAGAAATGTTCCCATGGACGAAAGTCAAGCAAAAGGCACAACGTGCCACAGACACATGAGCTTCCTGTCAGACGGAAGCCTGCAACTACTTCTGTTCCTGTTGCCTGCTGGGAAAAAGCCTCAGTTCAATCCAGAAGCCACACACTAGAGATTAGATCAGGAAGAGCTAAGGTTAAGGTTTCCTGATGGAACATGTGCTGTTTGCAGACGCCCCTGGGAACCGTCTGTCCTTACACTAACCAAAGAGGCACATGCATAAGAAGATGCTATCCACTGTCCTCACATTTCTGATGATGCTGGCGTCTTGCAAATCTCCAGGAACAAGCATAGTGCTCTATCGATGTCATTATTATCCGCATGCGCACCTGATGCGCAGGCGCACGCATGCCTCAGCCCATGTAGAGGTCAGAGGACCACTTCCGGGAGTTGGTTCTCTGCACCGTGAAGCCCAGCAGTCAGAACTTGGGTCATCAGGCTTGGATGGCACGTGCGCTACCTGCTGACCTGGCTTGCCAGCCGGCCCTGTAGTACTGCTTTAGACTCACTGGCGGCAGACGGAAGGGACGCCTCAGACCTCCATCTCCTCAGCTCCGAGAGCCATCTCAGCCTTTAATTTGTGGGTGAGGGGATGCATGTGTTTCCTGTAAGTCCATTCAGTCATTCTGGTTTATGAATGGACAGTGTAAAACCCTCTCTTTGTTTTGGCTTTTTTTCGGTGGGGGGAATCCCTTGCCAAATGAAATTTAAGAACATATTTTCAGAAAATAAACAGCTAAGTTTTGATAAGCCACAGGTACAAAACCCTGGGTCCAGTCGCCAGCACTAGCAAGGAATGGGGGTGTATATATAAGGATTGCATTGAATCCATAAGTCTCTTTGCTATTTGCCCTTTTTTAAAAATTTACTTTATTGAACATACTGTGGAAGAGGGAAAATGGGTCAAGCAGGAGGGAGGGAGGGAGGGAGAGAGGGAGAGAGGGAGGGAGGGAGGGAGGGAGGGAGGGAGGGAAGAAGGGCTGAGATGATCGTGCCTTGGGAAGGAGGGCAGTCAGTCCATCCAAAGGGGCTGGAATGTATGTAGCCTTGGTGCTTTATTGAAAAGACTCTGGTTCTGGCTTCCTTTCTGATTCCCCCAAGACAGTTTGGGAACCTTGATTTTTTTTTTTCCTTTTCTTTTTTTCGGAGCTGGGGACCGAACCCAGGGCCTTGCGCTTGCTAGGCAAGTGCTCTACCACTGAGCTAAATCCCCAACCCCAACCTTGATTTTTTTTAACCAGTTTTCATCCAAATCCACTGAGGAATAGGACAATTTTGCTTTTGTTTCTTGGCCAGGAATCTCTTGATTCTGAAAGTCTTGCGAGACCGCATGGCGAGACCCGGAATCAGGCGCCGTGTGCACAATGGCGGAGGAAAGGGGGAAAGCATTATTCTGCCTTCTTAATAGTATTAAGTCTTGGAATCTATGAGGCCAGGTGCCTTTTCATTTAATTAGATTTTACTTCATTTCTCTGAACAACGTCTTATAGGTTCCAGTGTACGTATGAGCACTTGTTATTTTATCACTACGTATATTTTAATGTGACTGGAAACTAAATAGTGGCTGGAAAGATGGCTCGGAGGTTAAGAGCCTTTGCTGCTCTCGCAGAGGATCTGGGTTTGGTTCTCTGCAAGCGTATCAGGTTGCTACACATACACCCATAATGCCAGTTCTGGTCCCTCTGATGCCCTCTGCTGGCCTCTGGGGGTTCCTGCACACATGTGTACATAGAGACTCATGGAGGGTCACACACATACTAATCCTTTTTTAAAAAAGAATCTTAAGATATAAATAGATGAAATGCTCTCCCTAATTTTATTTTCCGATGGCTCATTGCTAGGCATGGCAATGCAGCTAATTCTTGTGCACTGATCGTCCACCTCCTGACCACATGGGTCTCCGTGAACTCCAGCAGCCTTTGCTGTTGCTCTTTGGTTTTTCCTTTGGTTTCAGTCGTTTTTAAATTGTTGTCTGGGGTCTTGTATGTATATTGTCATTTCACCTGCACACAGAGATATTTTTATTTTCTCTTACCTAATCTGCATAAATAATTATTCCTTCATCTGGCTTAATTACTAGCGAATCCCTCCAGGACAATATCAAAAGGTGGCAGGCGCTGTTGACTCTGGCCATAAAAATTGTTGGTCTTTACACAGTAACAAATGGCAGCTGTGGGATTCTCCAGAGAAACTCATGAAATTGAGAAGCTGCTCTTCATCCAGGGTTGACGGACGTTTTAATGGTGGAAAGGCATTGGTTTTATTAAGTAGTATTTTTTTTTTTTACATCTATTGAGATGATCGAGGGGTGTTTTATTCTGTAATCTGTTAGCATGGTCCATTTTATTGTTTGCTCTTCAAAAATGTTGATCGGGGCTGGAGAGATGGCTCAGTGGTTAAGAGCACTGACTCCTCCTCCAGAGGTCCTGGGTTCAAATCCCAGCAACCACATAGTGGTCCCCAACCATATGTAATGGGATCTGATGCTCTCTTCTGCTGTGTCTGAAGACAGCTACAGTGTACTTATATATAAAAAGTAAATAAATAAAAAATGTTGATCCAAGATAGAGTTTCTGGATAAATCTACTTAGACACTGTGAATAATTCTCTTGATCCAATCCCAGATTCACTTTGCTGATATTTGGATGAGAAATTTATGTCTACATCCACAAGGGTGGATCCACAGTGTAGACATTGGTTGGCCACCTTGTTTCCCGGAACCTCATCTGGGTTTGCCACTGCTGGCAGTTGTTAAGAAACCTTCATCCTCAGCCACCAACCTGTCAGTCTACAATGGTGACCTTTCTGAATGATATGCTGGTATAAAGGTGGCATAGAAGCTGTGGGAATTACCAACCACTCTCTGACTGGACTCAAGGTCCACTCTATGTGATGGAATCCATGCTTGGCATTGCCTCCTTAGCATGCCGGCTCCTCCACTACTGCTCTCTGATCCTGGCGTGCTCTTGGATAATGCTGGGCCAGTAGTGGTCTGACAACCTGAATTCAGTCACCAGGACCCACGTGGTGGAAGGAGAGAACTGATTTCTGAAGGATGATCTCTGACCTCCACGCATGTTCTATGGCATGCTCACGGGGACACACAAACACACGATAAATAAATCTAATTAGAGATCAAAACATTATAACAAGGGCCAGTGGTATGGCTCCATGTGTACAGGGGCTTGCAGCCAGTCTTGATGACCAGAGTTCAATTCCCAGGACCCTCACAGTGGAAGGAGATAACTGACTCCAGAAAGTTGTCCATGCAGACACTGCGACATGCATATTTGGAAAGAAGACACGGCTACTCCTATTTCTGGTTTCATTTTGTTCTACTCTCCTGGTGGGCGGGTCCAGCTAGCCCATGCCTAGCTCCTGCTATGGTTCTCCAGCCCTCCTAGATGTAGGGGGCGCTATAAACCAGATTTCAAATGGGGCAGCCATTTGGAAGTCTGTTCCTTGCCATAGATTGTAAATGTCTTAAAAACATGATACAACCGAATCCCACATCTTTCTCAGCATTTCTTCCAAATTTCAGCCGTTTTCTTCCAAAGAAAGAACCATGTCGTTCATTTCTGTATTTCTACTCCTCAGAGAAAGTTGCAGGAAAGGAGATAACAGTATAACCCACAGAGGTGCACAGGAGCAGGCCAGTCCCCGGGTTCTCCAGGAGGTCAGGGCAAGGGTGGGACTTAGTTCAGGACTCGGATGCAAGCCCTGTGCTCCTGAGAGGTCATTGACTAGAACGCTCTGGGGCGTACGGGTGCCCTTAGAGCTTCTGTGAGGTTCTGAAAGCCACCTAATAAATAGTCATAGTGCAAAAACAAACAAACAAACAAAAACAAAAATTAAAAACACAACAACAACAAAACAAACAAACAAACAAACCCACCGGCAGCGCCAGGCTGTGTGCTCGCTGCTTCCTGCAGCTGCGGTCACCCCTGGCAGCCATTGGCTGATAGAAACATCACTCCAATCTCTGCCCAGTCCTCACACAGAGGTTTCCTTGTGAGTCTGAGTCTCCTTACTCTTCTTACAAGGATTACCAGTCAGTGGATGTCAGGCCCATGCTAGGTGCATGACTTCATCTTAACCAAATATATCTTGAAATGCTTCGTGCCCAAATGTGCTGACATTATGGGGTTCTGGCTGAGCACGTCTCTCGGGGTACACAGCAAAGTCCAGTATCGCCTCAGACAGACCGGAAGTGAGGTCCTGGTCTCCTAGAAGACCTCATAGCCCTCTTTCCTGACAGCAGCGATGTTTAATTGGGGTGGCAGTACGCCCTAACTTGCCCCTGACTGTGTCAGACATCACTTCGATGTTGTGTTCACTGAGAAGCGTTCCAGTTTGGACAACAGGTAATGGAACATGAGCGTGTGTTATTGCCTAACCTCCAGGACGTCTACCCGGGTGGCAATACCACAAAGCAAAGCGGCAGCAGCCAGCGCTGGGTCATGTGTTTGGAGCAAGGGCTGGTAACTTGAAAGGAAAGCTGGAAAAAGAAGCCAGAAGCCACTCAAGGGGTGGAGTGTGGGAAGGACAGCAAGAAAGAGGCTGATTGATGATGGGAGCATGGCCGTCGCCGGGTGGATCCTACATCCTCGGTGCCTGCAAATGTTTATTAGCCCAGTGTTGGCGGCTTCCGGTTTCCACGGACTCGCTCGCCTGCTCAGCACAGCCAGGAAGAGAGGCGCAGCCTCTGAAGTGAACTGAATTCGTGGAAGAATTATTCTCAAGGCAGGCTTTATTTTATTCAAGCGTGGTGATTGCAGCTTTTCTCTGTAGAGAAACACCTCTAGCTCACCTTTCTCTCCTAATGTAAAATGACACATTTTCCAACAAGCTTAAAGCCTTCCTTTGAGGCTTTGGCATTGGAACTCATAGAATGTTTGCCAGACTCGAAGTTCCAAGGCCTGAGTTCAGACCTGTTGCCTGTGGACACTGGAATCTAGCTTTTAAATAATTTGTCTTGTAAGTCCTATGCAAAGCCCTGGCTGGGTTGGACGTTCTCGAAGGGACATGGGCTTTCTGTGATGGGGGCTGGGGGAGAAGTGGAATTCTGCTCGGACAGGAAAAAAAATCAGTTAGAACAGGGCCACCACACTGTTCCTGTCTGTCAACAAAATGTCACTAAAACGTTTTTTTTTTTTTTTTTTTTTCTTTTTTGGAGCTGGGGACCCAAACCAGGGCCTTGCGCTTGCTAGGCAAGTGCTCTACCACTGAGCCAAATCCCCAACACCAAACGTTTTCTTTTAAGATTGGAGAAAAGTCTTCTCCCTATGTGTAGCGGTGTGAAGCCATGGTGTTTTAACATCAATTCTCAGGTGATACTCTGTTTCTACACAGTTCCTCAACCACGCTGTGGGACAAACAGCCACTCCGTAGGAAGCCGTACTTACATTTAAATCGATTAATGAATCCATTGCCACACGTCATGGACTCAGTAGCCAACCTGGGTGGCCCCAAATTTGCAGGGTAAGTGCAAGACCCTCTCAACACATCGACGGTTCCATAAATCTGGAAACTATCACATATACGGAAAGGACCTGTGAAGTTTTAAAAAGTACCCTGGTTTTAACGTTAGGAGACACAGAATCTCCAGATACTGTCAGACGACTCTGACTTGCACCGAGTAGACAAACAAACAAGCAAAGCAATCAGACAAGGACCTGAGTTGATTCTCAGCACCCATGTCTGACTCTTTACAACTGACTATGACTCCAGCTCCAGGAAATGGAGTATCTCTGCAGGCACCTGAACTCACATTCATACACACACCACAGACACAGACACAGACACACACACACACACACACACACACAAACCACACACACAAACCACACACACATACCACAGACACACACACTATCATACACACACCACAGATACACACACCACAGACACACACACACCCTACCTCTGTGGCCTCCATAGTCACCAGACATGTGTATAGTCCACAGACACACATGCAGGTAAAACACACACACACACACACATACACACACACACACTCTCACACTCACACTCACACTCACACGCATCTTTAAATTTTTTTTTTTTTTGGTTCTTTTTTTCTGGAGCTGGGGACCGAACCCAGGGTCTTGCGCTTCCTAGGCAAGCGCTCTACCACTGAGCTAAATCCCCAACCCCTTAAATTTTTTTAAAAGGACAAATATATCACATTCTGCCTTACATCAGGAAAAAAGTTTTATCAAATTGTTGGGACTATCATACCCAGATGAAGTGACCAGCGACTGAAACACTGGCCAGCAGCCGCAAGTTCCCTCCTCCCCCAGTGATTTTCGTGACAGTTACTAAAACCCAGGCAGGTAAAAGTGCACCAGTGTCACCCTCAGGTTTTCCTCTCAGATATGCTGCCCTGAGACTTCTTCCTGAGAGTCTGTTCTGCTGAAGGTGGGGCCCAGGAGTACCCCGGGAGTCTCCACACCAGGGAGGCAGAGACCGGTGAATCGCTGGGACTCACTGGCCAACCCACATACCGTAATTGGAGAGTTCTAGGCCAGTGAGACCTTGCCTTAAAATAAGATGGGCAGAGACCCTAAGGAATGACACCTGAGGTTGTGCTGAGGAGTTCTATGTCAGCTTGACACAAGCTGAAGTCATTTGGGAAAAGGAAGCCTCAACTGAGAAAAGGCCCCCAAACAGATTGGTATGTGGGCAAGCCTGTGGTACATTTTCTTGACCGAATACTGATGGGGGGCAGCTACTGTGGGCTGGTGGTACTGAGGTGGACAAGAAAGCAAGCTGAGCAAGCCATCATGAGCAAACCAGTAAGAAATATTCCTCCACGGCTTCTGCTTCAGTTCCTGCCTTCAGGTTGCTGCCCTGACTTCCACTGGTGGTGGAGTGTAATATGAACGTCAGAGGAAAGAAACCCTTTCCTTCCCGGGTTGTTTTGGCCATGGTGTCACATCACAATAGATATCTTAACTAAGACCGTTGTCCACTAGCCTCTGAATGCACCCTTGTGAACTGTATACACACACATACACACACAAACACCCACCAACGCACTGACACACACACACACATACACACACCACAGACACACACACACACACCACAGACACACACACACTATCATACACACACACCACACACACACACCACAGACACACACACTACATACACACACACCACACACACACACCACAGACACACACACACACACACACACACACACACACACACACAGGAGAGGCACTGGGATAGAAAGTGTTCACAAAGTCTCTCCCACATCGCTCTGGGGCTGTTTCAGATCAGATGTGTTTGGACGTGCAGAGAGTCCTTCTGCACACGTGAGGAGCTTATTTTGATTCACTCTTCATTCCGAAGCCATTTCTGAGCCCCCTAGTTCTCCAAATCCTGAGGGGTAGAGGTCAGGGTAAGCCTACTGCTTAGATCCTAACAGCGAGTGCCCAGACTAACTTCCCACTCTCCGAGTTTGGCGACCCCTTCCCCCAAGCCTCAGTTTTTCAATTAGGAAATGAGAGAGGAAAAAGAAATACAGTGGCGGAGGATTCAGTCTCCACCCTGGTAAGTAAAACAGATCTTTGCCCTCCAAACTTCACTCTTGGGTGACTGCTGTACTCCATGCCACAGGAGAAAACTCCAAGTTAGCAGCACCCGGAAGGGCAGACTTCCACCTGACCCTGATTTCTTGTTGGTGGGGGAGGCTATTGTTTACTGGAACAAAGAGTAGTCCAGTCACAGACACCAGAAGCCATTGCATTGCAGGGGCTGGCACAGATGGGGAGAGGAGGGACTCTTGGATAATGAACCGAAGGCCTCCTCTGACCTGCCACTAGTGCAGACAGCAGCTCCCTGCTTCCTCTACCTCAGCGTGGCCTCCGTACAGGAGATACTGCATGTCACTTCCAGAATATCGGGAACATGCTGCAGCTGGCTCCAGGCCTCTGAGAAGCTTTTCATGTTTGTTTTTTGAAGACAGGGTCTCTGTTACATAGCTCTGGTTGTCCCAGAACTCATTATATAGACCAGGCTGGCCTCAAACTCACAGAGGTCCACCTGCCTCTGCCCCCTGAATGCTGGGATTAAAGGTTTGTGCCACGTTCCAGTCTGATCTTTAAGAACCAGAATACTAGAATTCTGGGGGTTAGGCACCCACGGTGGCCTCAACATTTTATATCAACTGAAAGAGCCTCTGCTAATATCCAAGGCCCTTGGACATGTTTGCCACGTAGGCCTCTCATGCCAGCTCGCCCTTGGATTGTGGCCTCCGAGAAGGCCACAGTTTCCTATACAACCCAAAGTCCAGGAAATACTGAGAGCTAGATCGGATAAAAGAACTGGGCTGGAGCCACAAAGGATTGGTGTGTGCTGAGCCCATTTTCGTCTCGGTGATTCTGAGCCGCTGCCAGAGTCCTTCTGAAACCTCAGAGCAGGTGTTTCCTAGGCTTCCCGACCCCAGGAGGCACCTTCGCCTTGAGTCAGTCTCCCAACTAAGCTGTGCGCTCTGATGGGTTTGTTTACTAAAGGAAAACAGCTGTCTGTGGGAATAGAGAACGCTGCTATTATAGGGCAGGCAGGCTCTCCCTGCAGCAGCCTTCCGCTGTGAAGTCTGATTGGACAGGGGCGAGTTGCAAAAAGACACTCATGGGTCAGGGGGTTGTTAAGCCATTACATCTTTGTGTGAACAACCTACTCAGAAGAGAGCAGTTGGCTGTGAGGCAGGCAGGACCCAGGCTTCTAATCACAGAACAGAGGCAGAAACCAGAGGTCTAGTTGCTGCTCCCAGCCGGGCGGAGGCCGGTCTGACTTGATTCCTGAGGGGGATCAGTGTTTACGATCTAATTCCTAATGGAAAGCGCCTGCCTTTGAGCTTAGATACATCTTGGCCATCAGCTCTATCTGCCGTATTTCCCTCCCGGAGAGAAAAGGCTACATTTTAAAGGGTCGTTTTCTTCCCTGTGAGCTTATTTATTTGCTCTCTCCGAGAGCTGCTGGGGTACACTGAAGCATCTCATGCTTTGAGTTTCGGAAGCAAATTGCTTCTGCACACATTGTCTTGGGCCCGTAGGTTGTTTTGTTCCTGCCTGAACGTCACGATTTTATTAATCTTCTGGTTTTTAATAGAGGAGCCTTTCATTTATTGCCTCTCGAAAGCTTGGTGCATTGCCGAGGAGCAGAATCGTAGGCAGAATCATTTCTCTTGAATATTTATTGTTCAATTTCTGAATACCCAAAACTTGCCACAGCATGGGTCATCCCCAGGCCCAGGACCTCAGAGTCCAGTCACTCTCCTGAAGAAGGCCTGGGCCTCAGGATCCCAGCTAAAAGGAGTCTGGTTTTCTGTGACACACACACACACACACACACACACACACACACACACACACACACACACACACCCCCGAATCGTCAGCGATTTAAAACTCTGAGAGGCCAAATCACCAGCAAGGAAGAGAAAGCTCTCAGCTCCCAAGATCTTCCATTCTTGAAACTCTGGGCAAACATCCCTTACACAAAGGCCACAGAGGGTTGGGGTGGGGGGAGGGCTCTCAAGGCGCCTGTTTTGCATCCGTTTCTTTTTTTTTTCAAATGTGCTGATGTTGCAATTTTTCAGAATCTGTGTTTTTAAATGAAATTTTGGCATTCTTCATTTGGTTCCAACAAAAGCCCTTTGGTATATTGACCTAAAACGTCCTTCAGCTGCCAAGACTTGGATAAGATCTTTGGAAAGGTTAAATGAGCCGGTTTTCAGAAGCTCTTGTCGGACACAGACGCAAGACTCTCTCGGTTGAAAAAGAATGGTTGTATGCGGCCCTTTTCTGTGTCTTCCTTCCGCGAGCCGGCCTCAGTTCAGAAGAAAACCTGCTACAGCAGGGCTCAACGCACTCCCACTTCCGTTTATGCTTTTGGTTTCATCAGAGGAAAGCTGGACGACCTCTGTTGGTGTGGCCACAACCCTGCAAGAAAATTCGGCAAACTCTTAAAGCACAAGCTCGATGCCGGGGCAAGGGCTGCCAGCAGGGGGCGCACTCAAGCTCACAGCAAAGACAAAGGCCAGAAGCAAATTGTTGTGGGGTGGTCAGCGGATGGAGGCAGCTTGGAAAAGCAGGGAGCAGAATCTGAGGGGCCAAACGGCAGCCTGGAAGAAAGTCTCGAACCATTCACCCCCAAAACGAACACTGAAAGCACAGAAAAACAGGACTGCCCGTTTCAAGTCCTAGAAGGTGAGAATCGTTTTTAAGACGGTTTCTGTGCTCAGGACTTGGCTGGCCCAGATGTTAAGAGTACACACACACACCCTGCACCAGCATGGATCCAGGGTGGTGGCAGCCTGAGCCTCAAGCCCCACGCACACTGCAAGCCGTGGGAGAAAGCCTGCTCATTCCTTCTGCTTCGGGGGCTGGCCTGGCCTCGGCCCTGGATCCAGTCCTTTTCTTTTCAGCCCACTTCCTGTCCCTCCCCACCCCTGCCAAGCACAATCAGTGACCTCATTCCCACTGCTGAGAGTGCTTTGGGTGAAACCTTAGCCAGAGGCCACAGACAGCCCTGGCTTCCACCCTGGGAACACACACAGCGACTGCCCAGCACTGGCCGTTCAGTTTTGCTTTTTAGAAATGCCATTTTATATCTTCAAGCACAGAAACTTCCATCGTTCGGCGTTTAAAACCCTCAGGCTATGACTCCTTCCACAGTGGGGCGTTCCCTGTGCTCTAATGCAGCCTGTTGCTGGGCACGTGAAGGCTGGCAGAAAGGATGAGATCTTTTAAGGGACACTTGGCTCTCCCTGCAGCATCGAACTAAGACAATGGATTCCAAGGAATTGGAATTTGAAGCTGTTGTCTCTAACCAGGAGAGTGAGACGTCTAGAGTCCTCTTGCCAGCCAGAAAGAAAGCGTGTCTCTCAGGAAGAGATGTCACACTGTTCTGACATCAGTCAGAACACCTAGGAAGATGACGACAGGGGTCAGTGACAGGCAGGACAACACCTTAACCAAGCCTGCTTGCTTTTGCCCACCTCTTGTCCCTGTTTGAATCTAAAGGTCATGTCAGACCCCGAAGATGGAGTTAGTGGAAAGTGTCACAGAGCCTGTTTACTTGTTCCTCTTATCAATGTGACCACCTTGAGCAAACCTTTCAGGTGACCTGCGGAGGGTAGATGGCTGAGCCTGGTTCATTTAGGCTCCCAGGGCTCACCCAGGCATTGGCCCCCAACAACTCCAACAACAAGAGCACAGGGCTGGTACAATGAGACTCGTCACTAGCCCGCTAGTGTCACTTAGAAGCCCGATGTGTCCTGAGGAGTGGAGTTAAGAGTCAGAAGCCACCTGTGGGTGACTGGCTTTACTTCCAGGTCACTTGGAGACTAGCTTCTCACTACAGACTGGAGACCTGTAGCCAGGATTTCCACACAAGCCTGACTGCCCCAGACAGAGGACACAAGGCCTTGGGATCTGTCTGTCTTCTCCCCTGCGGCCTGGAATGTCAGGGTCTCTATTCTAAGTTCATCTGTCCCTTGCTACACACCCTGGCTTTTCTAAATATCCACAGAGTTGTGTGGCCCTTTGTTGTGGCCTCCACTTCCTGTGTGTCTTCACCACAGGGAGAAACTGAGGAGAGGGGATGGTGAGGAGCCCGTTTGCTCTCCTTTCATGCTCCAGTGAACCCACAACTCCCCCACCCCTCGAACTGGGAGAGATCCAGCATGCCGCTGCGGTCGGAACACGCTGTGTTAGATGCCTTTTCTTTTTTAAGATAAAAGTTTTATTTTAGAGAGAAGCACAAAGCCCTGGGTGTTGTAGCCCTGACTGTTGTAAACTCTAGCCAGGATTGGCCAGGCCCCCTGGACTTTCAAGCTGTGCAAAACAAATTGTATCGCCCTCCCCACCCCCACTCCCATAGCTCAGAGGACACAGTGGTTGCCTCCCAACCCAGGGTCCCCACCCTGGACCCCAGTCCTGCTCCTCACAGACTGCAGGGAGCCTTGCAGCTTTCTTCTGCCACTTAACTCTCAGGAGTAACTGCTTTCCCCATCCCTGTGTGAGAATTAATACTGAGTGTCAGCCACCCTGGTCCTTGGGTCACCCAGTAGACAAAGCTCTGGGCACCTGTGTAATGAGGCTCCAGACTGGGTAAGCTGAGGTGGGAAAACCCATCCTAATTATGATGGCACCCTCTACCAGACTGAATGGGAAGGACAAAGGGGACCCAGGTTCATCTCTCTCTGCTTCCTGACTCTTAATGTGGTAAAATAGCCTGCCCTCTTCACCCTGCCTTCCCTGCAGTGACTTCTAACTGTGGGCTAAAAATAATCCTGCCCTTCCTTCCTTCCTTCCTTCCTTCCTTCCTTCCTTCCTTCCTTCCTCCTTCTTTTCTTCCTCCTTCCTTCCTCCCTCCCTCCTCCCTCTCTTCCTTCCTCCTTCTCCCTTCCTCTCCTCTGTCCTTCTCTCAATCCTGTCCTGTGTTTGTCAAATCAGGGAAGAAAGTAGCTATACCCAGCCATGTTGTGATCCTCAAGCAGGACTCAGTTTACCTTCTATGTTCAGCCGTGTACCCCACCAAAGACTCTCACCCTGACACCATGTTGCCCTCCAAATGCATCCCTCCCTCTGTTCTCATTATTTCTCTGTCATAGCACACTTTCCTCTCTGTGTCCCTCCTTGGAGAAGCCTGTCCTTTCACTATCCCTGCAGGTGTGCCTCCCTAAACCTACAGGTGTGCCTCCCTAAACCTACAGGTGTGCCTCCCTAGACCTGCAGGTGTGCCTCCCTACCTACAGGTGTGCCTCCCTAAACCTGCAGGTGTGCTTCCCTAAACCTACAGGTGTGCCTCCCTAAACCTACAGGTGTGCCTCCCAAACCACAGGTGTGCCTCCCTAAACCCACAGGTGTGCCTCCCTAAACCCACAGGTGTGCCTCCCTAAACCACAGGTGTGCCTCCCTCAAGACCTGCAGGTGTGCCTCCCCTAAACCTGCAGGTGTGCTTCCCCTAAACCCACAGGTGTGCCTCCCTAAACCCTACAGGTGTGCCTCCCAAACCTACAGGTGTGCCTCCCCAAACCTACAGGTGTGCCTCCCTAAACCACAGGTGTGCCTCCCTAAACCTACAGGTGTGCCTCCCTAAACCCACAGGTGTGCCTCCCTAAACCCACAGGTGTGCCTCCCTAAACCCACAGGTGTGCCTCCCCAGACCTGCAGGTGTGCCTCCCTCAACCCTGCAGGTGTGCCTCCCCCAGACCTGCAGGTGTGCCTCCCTAAACCTACAGGTGTGCCTCCCTAAACCTACAGGTGTGCCTCCCTAGACCTGCAGGTGTGCTTCCCTAAACCTACAGGTGTGCCTCCCTAGACCTACAGGTGTGCCTCCCTAGACCTGCAGGTGTGCACCTGGTCTATCTGTTCCCCTGACACAGATCTAACTCGGTGTTCCTCTTTGACTCATCATTCTTGTCGGTATTGGTGGTCCCAGCCAAGGACAGTACCTAATTTCTGGATGCTGGAAGGTACCAGATGTTCCTGACCTCCTGGTGACCCACGAACACACACACACGCACACACACATACATCATTGTTTCGGATGCTAGTACAATGAGTAGTACAGAAACCATTCTGTGAAGCACAATGGGTTATGGAGGCTGAGGTCATAGCATATAAGAAACACCTTCCTCCCCCCTCCGCCATCCCTAGCACCCAGAGGGCAGAAGAAGGGCATCCCCCCACCCCTGACCTAGTCCTTTCCTTACAGCCTTTGCCCTTCTGGGTCCTGCAGACCCAGAAGGGTGTGTAAAAAAAAAAAAAAGAAGGAGCCATTGTACCCAGCAGGGACTGGGTTTTCACTTGCTTTCTGCCTTCCCTGGTGACAATCTCATCGCTGAGCTGAGCTGCACCCATTTAGCCTTTCAGTTCCGCAGTCACCAGATTCCTGGGTCACCCTTGAGGACACAGGAAGGGTCCCCTCACCTTGGTCAGCCCCAAAAGACCTGCACCAAAGGCTTTGCCCTGTGACGTGAAGGCTGCTTGGTGGAATGTGTCCCTCCCCACTCCGTGTTCCTACCTCAAGCACAGAACATCACATCCCTAATGCCAGGCTCCCAGAGGCTGACCTGATACGTCACCAAACAAAAGTAGACTGAAACAAGGCCTGTCTGATGCGCCTCTGACGCTGAGATGGGGGCCATTTATACTCCGAGAAATGCGTCATTGAGTCACAAACCCTGGGAAGCTCAGGCGCATGCGCACAGGGTCTGACTCATCCCGATGCCCCTTTTGTACAACTTAGTAGAAAATGTTCTAGTGGGAATGGGGGGTGGAGGGGAGTCTGAGTGACAGCAGGGGATAGACTGCCAGATGTGCCTCCTACTCACCCAACCAGGAGGGTCTGGTTCCGTGCAGTACTGACTTGGTTTTTCTTAAGGCTTTGTGTGCATGTTCAAGGACAAAGACAGCTGTGGACAGCTCATTCCGGAAGGCAGAGCATCTCCCTTTGGCTTCTCTGTAGTCACATGAGAAACCCGTGACTGTGATTGTGTTTCAATAATATCAAACTAATTGGGCGCCAGAGTTGGCTCAGCTGTTAAGAGCACTTGAGTGGACCCAGGTTCTATTCCCAGCACCCAAGGAGTGGTTTAAAACCGTCTGTAACTGCAGGTCCAGAGCGTCCACGCTGTCTTCTGCAAGTACGGAAGGGCACTTAGGTGCAGGCAAAACACTCACACGTATAAAATAAAAATAAAACACATCTTTTAAAAACTCAAATCAATTTTGCATTGTTTGGTTCGTTCCCCTGTTTTTATCTTTAGATACGGGGGCAGGAAGAGCTCCGGTCATGGGACCCATGAGCCACCGTTTGTTTCTGTGTTTATTCTAGTACTGAGGTCAACCCCAGTCCTGGCAACAGTTTAGGCAAGAGCTCTTCTACTGCCTGGACCCTCAGCCCTTGTGGCCTCTTAGTTTTGAGACAAGGCCTCACTCAGTTGCCCAGGCTTCTCTTTCAATTCTATTGCCCCAGCCTCTGTGCCGGTGAGCCGCAGGGGGGCCCCACCTGGCTCAGATTAACCATTGATCCTTTAAAGTGTGCCCATCGCTGTGAATTCAGATACCACTTTTTTTTTTTTAAAAAAGTATATTCTAATTTTATTTTATGTGCATATATATGCACACATACATATACGTGTGCATTACGTGTATGCATTACATATATGTGTATGTATACATATACACATACATGTACACCTACAATGTACACCACAAATGTGCAAGCAGGCTTAGGTCAGAAGAGGGCATCTGATCCCTTACAATGGGAGTTCTAGGCACTTCCGTGTGGGTGCTGGGAACTGAACCCCAGTCCTCTGCAAGAGCGGCGGGCACTCATAGCCAGCCACTTCTCCAGCCCCTAGTTGCCACTCTTATAACTCAGCACATCTAGGTTCCTGCTTCTACCGTGTAGTTTTGGGAGGTCAGACCCAGGTCATTGGGAATGGAAGTAAATATTCCCACCGAGACCTTTTGACAGCCCAAATACACAGATTTAAAATGTAGACTTGGTGGTGTAGACGTTTGGCAAAGAGACACCTTGTTGGTGGTGGTGCCTTTCGGTCAGTCATGGGCAGAGCGGATGGCAGTCCTTTGTGCATCCTAATTCGAGGCCGGGCTTGGTGATGCCCATGCGTAAGACTCATAGAAATCCAATCCCGTCCAACGCAATGATTTGATAATCCAGGCAGCACGGCGAGGCGGGAGGAAGACAGAGACCCAAGTTCTGCTATGCCATGTGGTTTGGGTGGGGAAAGACACCCCAGGATCTGCCCTCATGTGCTCCGCACACATGCTTGCCACCGCACAATGCAGAGTGAAGAGAGGCTCTCACCCAGGCCTGCCAGTTGCATGGACAGCCTGCAGCAGCAGCCACCGAGATGTGCTCTGTGGTGGACAAACGGGGGAGCAGAGGAAAGGAAGCAGCTTGGACATTATGAAGAGAGATGGAACTGGAGTCTCAGGGTGGAGGGGAGGAGCCCGTCGTGAGCAGCCAATCCTGCCGCCTGGGGCCACGGTGAGGTCACAGCCCAAGCTGCCACTGAAAGCTATGTGTGAGTCGGTGGCTACCCAGTGGCAGGGGTCAGTGACCGAGGCTCAAATTACCACTAGAGAACACGGGGACGTCCATGGCAGGGGCAGCCGCCAGAAACCTCCCTCATGGAAGTCCAGGGGCTGTGCAGAACTATCCCCACCCCTCACTGGCTGGGGGCTCTGGAGAACTGGCCCCATCTCTCAACATTGGCAGCACTAAGGAGAACAGATCCTATGCCTTGCCCAGGCAGCACAGTGGAGTTGGTCCTGTTGGCTGGGTGAGCTGGCTCTGAGGGTGTGAGTGTGGGACAGTTGACCCCACCACTCATCTACTGCGGGGTGGCGCTGGTAAAAAGGCGATGCCCCCTCCACACCTCCACCATCCCCACCCCCACCTCCAGCAGTTGGGAAAACTACCCACGGGAGAGACCCTCACCAAGACGGTGAGCCCTGCACCTCACCTGGGCAGCACAGCGTAGCTAAGTCGGCCCCAAGGGTGTGGGAGCAGGAGAGCTGATGCCACCTCCTGCTGAAGGAGCATTGGGTGGGCAAGCCAGACCAGTGCTGGAGAGCTCGCCCCAGTGGTGCAGGTAAGGGAGACCCCATGTGTTCCCTGCCTCAGCCAAACTACCACCCAAACCCAGATCGGGGTTCTAAGTTGGCCCACCCCAAAATCTATATCATCTGTGAACATTTGGGAGGCATGAAAGGGCAGGTCCTGCAATTCAAAGCTTTGGGATCTCCATGACACAGGGCAATGAGAAGATAACCAGGAGGAGGCCCAGCAATGAGCTAATATTGATGGTGTCACAGAAGCCAGAGACCACCTCAAGCCAGACCAGTGACTCACTGGCGTGAACATTTGCAAGTGCAGATGTGTATGACACTCTATAGCTTCCATGATGAAATGTTTTCTATGCTTTGGTTTTCTCTCTCTCTCTCTCTCTTTCTCTCTCTCTCTCTCTCTCTCTCTCTCTCTCTCTCTGGGTGTGTGTGTGTGTGTGTGTGTGTGTATGTGTGTGTGTGTGTTATTTGGGGCAGGGGGATTGTAAGAAGGAAGGGCAGATATGAGGGGACTGGGAGATAACAGGACTGGGCTACACAAGGCAAAACAAAGAATCAATTAAAAAGTTAGAAAGGATATAAGATGTCTGTCCTCCTGATTCTATCTTATTTTGCATATGATCTCCAGTGTCATTCATTTTCCTGCAAACGACATAACCTCATCTTTCCTTATGGCTGAAGAAAACATCACTGAACTTCTGTCTTACACTGTCCCTACCAGGTCATCATCTACGGGAGCTTTCAGACCTGCCATCCCTCTTACAACATTACCACAGGACGCAGACTGGGAGTCCTGCTCACTACCCCTCACTACTGCTATAGAAGCCATGGGAGCAGGGCACCCAAGACCAGAGGAGGGAGACTTGCTCTGAAATAGCTCTGATTCACACGTCGAGCCATCGTGTTTCGCTAAAGTTGAGTGAGTTCCTTCCGGTGCCTGTTCTCCTGTGTGACGGACACCTGTAACTGCCATGTGACAGGGACGAGGAGGTTGTTTGTTTGTGGCCCGTGGCTTTGTGTGGCCTTTGTGGTTGGTGGCCGAGCATGAGAAGCGTGAGAGACAGGAGAGAAGGCTCAGTGTGCAGAGAAGCAGAAAGGGAGAAGTTGCAGGTTGTGTTTGAATATTTGAGCATCATCCCCTCTGTGATCCCACATCAATCAATAGTCAAGAAAATGCCCTGCAGATAATGTTCACAGGCCGGTCTGATGAAGTCGGTTTTCGAATTGGGGTTCCCTCTTCCAAAATGACGGTGTCAAGTTGACATAAAAGCTATCCAGTACAGACTATCAAAAAAATTTTGTGGGGGTCTCCCCACAAACTAAACTTTCTCTCATTCTGATTTAGGCAGTCCCATGGAAGGGCCAGAGTTCAGACTGTATCCGGCAGTTGACTGTGTGGGACAGTGACCCTCACTTGAAAATCCAGCTTCTCGCCGTGCCCAACACAAGCTTGGGTCTCTCAGAGGTATTTGTGTGTCTGCTGTTTGGTCCCAATATCTTTGTTTACCTGGGTATCCTGTCTCAGTGGCTTTTCTCAGAGAGACCGGGAAGTAAATTTAGTAAATTTGGCCTGAGCAGGGTGGAGACAGGGTTATTGTACTGTGCAGTCAGAACAAAGATAACCCCGCCTTCTTCCATTCAGCTGTACATAAACGCTGCACCCCAGATAACACACTTCTGAGCCCCGTCACAGGCTGGCCAACCTTTCCTTCTCTACCCTTGAAATGCCCTCATGTATCCTGGAGGTCTTGGGAGCACAGTGCGTTCCACAGAACTCAACAACCAGAGACCATTTTCTTGGATGTGCCGGAAAACAGGACAGACTACGGGTTGAGACCCACCTTGATCCTAGCGTGCTCACTGCTGGATCTCCAACTCAGAGCTATGGATCATCCAGACAGGCGAGAACCAGATGTGGTACCTGAATCAGAGGGGCCAATTGCATCCTCCCTTCCATGTGAGCCCCTTGGCCTTCCTGTGGCTTAGCATCACCAAACCTGGAGTCCATGACCATACACTTGACTCAGATACTCACTGCTCACATAAGTCTTCTTACCCTGGATTGAGGAAAGCATTCTAGTGGAAATCCCTGCTCTTTAGGAGAACTATCCTGGAAGAAGCAACTGGAAGGTAAGTGTGGGAGCCCCTGTCCTTCACAACCACACAGCAGGTCCAAATCCCCTCACTTTGTGAGTTTCATTGGCAGTGAATTCCCATGTACTTTAAGCTAACGACATTCCCAGCCTGCAATACTCTGAGCACTAGTGACAATCACTGCTTTAGCATCCCAACACACACACACATGCATACATACATGCACACACACACATACACATACATGCAGACACACATGCACACACATGCACACTTACACACACATGCACACATGCATACACATGCACACACATGTACACACATGCACACATGCTCACATACACACACATGCACACACATACGCATGCTACACATGCACACACATATTCACACACACTCACATACACACATATGCACATTCACATGCACACACACTACATTCACACACATATATACACATACATACATGCACACACATGCACATTCACATACACACACTACACTCACACATACATGCATGCTGCATGCACACACAGTACACTCACACTCACACACATACACACATGCATATATATATACACCACATAACACACACACACACACACACACACACACACACACACACGCACTCCTTGAATAATTGCCTCCTTCCTCTGATTCACAACGTCTTCCCCTGGTGCATAAATGAAACCACACGCTCCTCCCATCGTACACCCTGGGAACATAGCTCCTGAAGAGAGTGCTGGATGTTTACACGGGAAAATATGTATTCATTAAAGATACTGTAGCCAGAAATAACTTATGCATTGACAGTTTAGAAGGGAAGAGTGGGAAGTCTTTTCCCCCTAGTTATTCACAAAAAAAAGTCTCACTGTTGCCATAGATACACATCTACCCAAGGGCATAGCCCTCGCGGAGGATGTACTCCTCGGCCCTGATCAGGTGGGTGCACAATAGAGGCAGGGGAGACACAGAGAGATTTGGGAGTGCAGCTTGAAGACACCTGTTGGGGCGTCAGTGTGTGTCCCAGAACTTGCAAACACAGACTCCAAGGAGCTGACACCATCCGACCTCAGAGGGAGTAGCCTCAGCTCCAAACCTGTCCTGACTGCCACCTGTGACAGGACAGCCCTCATCCACCCCAACCCAAGGTAGTAATAAAAGTCGAATTCAATAACTAAAGAGGTTCCTCAACCCAAAAATAAGAACAAGTGAGGTTTCCACATTGAGATGTATTTCACAGCAATAACGCTGTCTAAAGCCTTTGTTTGTGTTCAGGGTGATGAACTCTCTATGAAGAAATCGTAACAAATAGAGTGAGGTGGCTAGTTAGAGCCAGCAGGCTAAACACTGGGGTCAGGGGAGCCTCGGAGGATGCACAGAGAGAAGGCTTTAGGAGGATAGGGATAGGTGGGCCCAGACTGTTCACTTGGATTCGAACCTGAGCCCTAAATCTTCATTTTCCCTGGCTCTGGGCTTAATCCCTTAGCTCAAAACTTGAAGCCCTTGGGGATGGAGAAGGCTCAGCAGTTAAACACACTCACTACTCTTCCAGAGGACTTGGGTTTGATTCCCAGCACACACACAGCAGTTCACACCGATCTGTAGTCCCAGGGGATCCAACCCCTCTTCTGGCCTCCTCCAGTACCAAGCATCATGTGTACTAAGTATGCATGGACATAAATGCAGGCAAAGCACCCATACGCATAAAATAATATTTTCTTAAAAGAAAGAAAAACAAGCCCTTCATGTTCATAATGAATTCTTTGCCGTGGTCACCCACTATAGCTCACCTTTTTCCCTCTCTTGTCTTCTTGCTTAAGTCTAGGGCAGTGGTTCTCAACCTGACCCCAACCATAACATTTTACAATGCTGCTTCATAACTGTAATTTTGATAATGTTATGAATCATAATGTAAATATCTGATATGTGACCCTGAAAGGGTCTGGACCTACAGGTCGAGAACTGCTGGTCTGGAGTTATCAATGTGGCTCAAATTTGCCCTGGGAACTGATGAAAAGGTTTTGGAAGTAGCTGGAAGTGGTGGTTACCTAACGCTGAACAGAAGCCGTGCCAGTGGATCGCATTCTAAAGCATGAAGAAACAAAGACGGGTTGCAGAATACTTACCTTGCCTGTTTCAAGCCCTGGTTGAAACACTATCCTTAAGAAGAAATGAAACAACACATTTAATGTTATGCATAACTCACCGAAAGTTTTTTACATTACTTTTTGACATAGTAACCTGCTCGGCTAAAGAAACTAGAAATGAATTTAGTTGCGTTAACTAACAACCCGCTCAGGAAAGGAACGCAAACAGCGTGGTTAGCGCACATCTTGCTAAATGCTGCTGGCAGGGTGTCACGCTTTTTTTCTGTAGGGCTATTCGTGAAGAAAATGTTGCTTTGCGTTTGTCTACTTAATATTTTTGTAACGGGGGTCTCCTAAGATGACCTTGAACTTCAAATCCTCCTGCCTCCACCCCTTCAGTACTGGCTTTGCAGATCTATAGCACCACACCTCGCTTATTGTGCTTATTGTACGCTAGGGATCAATTGCAAGGCTTGGTGCTTGCTCGGCAAGCACTATCCTGAGCCATGGTTCTAGCCCTGTTACTTTACTTTAAAAAACAAGACCCAAGTTGCCTGCGGTGGGCACCAGTCCAGGGAAATACAATGGTCTGTGGTCTGAGCTTATCAACAAGGGGTACCGGGTAGGGATGTAAGATCTCAGGTGATTGGCTGAAGTCCCAGGCGACACCAGTAGTCCTATCCCTTGGCAACAGCTGAAGATCTCTCTCTCTCTCTCTCTCTCTCTCTCTCTCTCTCTCTCTCTCTCTCTCTCTCTCACACACACACACACACACACACACACACACACACACACACACACAAACACACACACAAGGAGGCAGTCCAAGTCACCTTTGCCTTGGCAAAGGTAGTGTTGTCTGAGTTGTCTGAGACTGGTTAGAGACATTTGGAAGGCTTTTTTTTATAAGGGCGGAGCCAGGGCTGGGGAGGCGGAGCCTAAGACTCAAGCAGGAAAGAGGGAAGCCTGTGCCTACCGCGCATGTCCCTTTGAGCCCTGGGTTGAGTGTCACTGATCTGCTATCATTCTTTCCACCACTGGCCTGCCAAAAAGGGGGGAGAGGGGCGGGATGTGGCTGGAAGTTTAAACTTACATGATTTAAATATTTAAGTAGCCCACATAGGGACCACAGTGTTCTAGACGGCTACTGGCTAAGTCTGAACGTCTAGCAAAGAAAGCAGAGATAAGATCAGAGTGGGCAGAGATGGCAGGCAGCCCTCCCAGCACCCCTGGGCTGTTTACAGACTCACCTGTTGCTTCTGTATGCTTGCATTCACGCCCCACTGAGCCCCAGTGTCTGAATAGCTTAGAAATAACCAGAGCTTGAGCAACATTACTTCCTAGCACTGTGCACCCGGGACTTGCAGGATAAACAGGGTTTGGAGAAGATTCCACTTGGTACCCCTGTGCCCGCCTCGCAGTCACCGTCAATCAGGATGGTGGCCAGCGAAGTCACCTCTGCCTTTCAAAGGGCAGTTCCAGAGCTGGAGACATAGTTCAGTTGGTAAAACTCTTGCGTTGCCAGCATGGGGACCCCAGAAACTGTATAAAAAAGCTAGGCGTGGTGGCTCTCATGTCTGTGCTGCAAGGACTGGCTGGCCAGGCAGCCTCGCCTACTAGGTGAGCTCTATCTCAGGAGATCCTGTCTTGGAGTTGGGGATTTAGCTCAGTAGTAGAGCGCTTGCCTCACAAGGGCAAGGCCCTGGGTTCGGTCCTCAGCTCTGAAAAAAAGAGAAAAAAAAAGATCCTGTCTTAAGATTATTAATAATTTATTATTATTATTATTATTAATAGACACCCAAATTGACTTCTGACCTTCACAAATGCAAACACATATGTATGCACTACCCCCATGAACACACACACCCAAACATGCATGTACAAGCCTCCACACCCATACAAATAAAAGAGGAACTTGACACAAACAAAGACCAGGACTAGAAGGGACCACCATACTTAGTGGGTGTCGGTTTCTCTGTCGTCATATTGAATACTTTAAAGGGACATAGGTTACTTTATTAATTGCAGTTTCCAAAACAGACTTTTTAATCTTGGCTCACCGCTCACTGGATACCTGGGTGACAGTGGAAAACAGTAGCCCCATGGGAACAGACAGGGCTCCTGAGATTAATTCCTTACAGCCTGTGACCCCGGGGGACCTGAGGGAAGACAGTTTTAAGAAGGTGGAAATCTTCTCCGAAATTACAATTAGCATTTGGTCTCATGACTTTGAAGGGAAGAAATGTAGATTTTAGCCGTCTTCAGAAATGGCGTGTCCAGTTTACTTTGTATCAACTCTGCAGGCGCGCTGATAGCAATGTAATATAAGAGGAATTGCTGCCAGCGTAGCTACACAACTGATACAAGTAAGAACTTGTGGTGGGGGCGGGGGAAGTCCTTGCCCAGGTAGTACAGCCTTTCCGAAGGTTAATATTTGTGCAAGATGCCTTTCTTTAAGACTTCATCGGCTGGAGAGATGGCTCAGTGGTTAAGATCACTGACTGCTCTTCCAGAGGTCCTGAGTTCAATTCCCAGCAACCACATGGTGGCTCACAACCATCTGTACTGGGACTCTGATGCCTTCTTCTGGTGTGTCTGAAGACAGCAGCAGTGTACTCACATACATTAAATAAATGCATAAATAAATAAATACATACATACATACATACATACATACATACATACATAATAGACAATTTTGCAAAAAGACTTCGTTTCTTCCCTAATGAAAAAGGTATGCTCTCCTTTTGTTGGTTTATGAGACAGCATACACTCCGTATTGGCATTGGACTTGAGACGTCTAATTCATTTGCAAAATGTCTTGTCAAACTTGAGTCAGTTTGTGAATGAGAGAGTGTGACAGAATGCAAGTACTGAGCTACCCAGGGAGGACACTCAGTGATATTTGATCTCCCCAGTCTTAAAAGTTGGCTCTTAGGTTCCCCCACCCCACCCCCAAATACTGGCTTCTTGATTCTCAGTGGAAAGAGTTTAGAAGCTGGTGATTTTCATGGGCTCGGTGTACCCAAAGCTATGCAAGTGGGTTAAGGCCAGGAGGTCTTGGAATGCTGTTTATTGATGAACTATATAATAAAATATTTTGGGGGTCACTTTCAAACACAGGTCAATTGCTTAGAGTCTGAGGGCTGAGATATTCAAAGCACTGTGCTATCCTCTCTGGTGTCTGTTGTCCTGATTGTCATAGGTGTAGGCTCTGTGTCCCCATGTGAAGCCCCCCAGGGCTTCTTTATAAGCACCGTACTCCCATCCTGAGGGCAGAGTCTCCCCACCTAATCACACCGCAGAGCACTGTCGCCGAAAGCTACCGCAGTTTCCAACACAAATGCGCCGTAGCACGAGGTCTTAGAATCTCCTCCACTTTGGTCATTATTAACAACGCCGTGAACAGAAGTTACAGGGAATAATTCAAGTGAGGCTGAGGAGAACTTTAGGACGCGCCAGTGCCTTTTTTTTTTTTTTTTCCGGAGCTGGGGACCGAACCCAGGGCCTTGGGCTTGCTAGGCAAGTGCTCTATCACTGAGCCAAATCCCCAACCCCATCCATTTGTTGCTGTTTATTTAAACCAGAGAGAGCCTCCTTGAGAGTTTCAATCAGTCAATGAGGGAAGATGAGTTGAGGACATTGTGAATTCTTTCTACATTTTCGGTCCAGTCTAGACACGGGCTGAGACTGTTAGCTCAAATCCCACAATCCTCTGAATCGCGTCCTCAAACGTGACCAGGATATGGGGTGCGGTCTGATGGTGACCTGACTTCCATCCCCGAAGCCCCTCTACAGAGTTGGGTAATGTGCCCCTGTAATCCCAGAGACTTCTATGGCAAGACAGGAGGCAGAGAAGGGAGAACCACCCGGAAGCTCATCGCCCAGTTATCCTAGAGTTCTCAGCCAAGCAGACACAGGAGGAACCCTGCCTCCACTAGGTCCAAGGTGAGAATCAACTCCCGAAATTTGTCTTCTGATCTCCACAAACTCACTGTGCATGTGAATGCCTGAATTTAGCGCGGGCGTGCACGCGCGCACACGCGCGCACACACACACAAACACACACACACACACTACACAAATAAATTAATTTTAAAAATAGTGGAAGAAAGAAGGAAAGAAAGAAAGAAAGAAAGAAAGAAAGAAAAAAGATAGAAAGATCGTGCACAGCCAACAAAGATAGAGGGAGGAAGGGAGGGGTAGATGGATGGAGAGTTGGACAGATAAGAGGAGTGTGGATAACTAGAGAGACGAATAGATAAGTAAATAGGAAGATGGATGAAGGAAAGGAAATATAGGAGGAGGGAAGGGAGAAGAAAGGACAAGAAGGAGAAGGCCTGAGGTGTGGCCAGCTAAAAGAATCAATTTCTCAATGCGACCTTCCCAAACAAATGGGGGGTGGGGTATTGACATTAACTGCAGAGCCCCAAAAGCGGATCAAACAAGGAAATCGGGGGCTCCTACCACAAGTATACACCATGGGGCCACGTCCTGAGTTTTGCCTCTCTGTGCGCGCTGACAGAGAAAAGCTCCCACAAGCTGTGAGGGAAACCAGAGAAACGGTCCCGTTTCATTGTTTGTTGTGCCTTTTGGTTTCTGTGAGAATGAAATGACTCAGAGGAGGGAGGAAAAGAAAGCAGAGCCTCCAGCTGGGAGCGCAGCTCTGTGGTAAAGGGCACCTGCACAGCATACACAAGGGGTGGCTCCTCCAGTCCACCAGTCCCTGAGCGGTGACGTCACACAGAAGCCTGCTTACCCCAGGACGGACTGAGTGGACTGCTCCGTGTGGCAGCCCGAAGATGCTTCCTGCAATTATCTGTGAATTATATTAGCAATGCCTGACGCCTCTCTGTGTGGAAATAGGGAACAATCTGGTAAAAGAATACTTTCTTTGTACAAAAAAAAAAAAATGTGCTAAGTTAATACAACGTGAATGGGGATGACGGAAATATCCGTCTGCGGCATCCATCGGAGGTGGCCGAGTGGGGGCTTCTGGTTCTCACGTGGCAGGGTATGCATGTCCTATGGCCTTAATGCATTTTGTAGACTTTAAAAGGGAGAGGCAGGTGTTGAATATGAGTCACTGAATCTCCTTGCAGCCGAGGGCTTCTGAGCCTTTCAGAAGTATATTCCCCGAAGGTAATGACTTTAACGCTACCACGGTCAATCTGAGCTATAGTTTAAATATTTATCCTGGAAGCCCGGACAGATGCACACCACGACAGATGCACACCATGGCTGAAGTACCCGGCTCTGACAGGAATTCGCTGATTGAACTCATCTGCATAGTCGTCATTTCCTCTCCTGCTGAAACGCTGAGTCGGTGGTGACAGTGCACAGAGTCACAGGTTTCAGTGGTGGTGTTGGGGATCTCAGGCGTGCATCGATTCTGAAAGGATGCTTCCCTCAGAGGCTTGTGAGACACCTACCCACGAGGCTTTTTAAAAGATCCGGGGAGGCTACACTGGGCTAGGGGTGTGGTTCATGGGCAGGGTGCTTGCCTAGCCTACGAGAGTACCTGGGGTTGACCCCCTGGGTGTGTGTAACACACGCACACGCACACGAACACACACACACGAACACACACACACACATACACATGCACACACACACATGCACACACACACACAAACACACACATACACGTGCACACACACACATATACACACGTACACACATACTAGAGAAGTGCCCTGGGAGTGGAAATTGTTCCACATAAAACTCCAAATCAGGGGTCGGGGATTTAGCTCAGTGGTAGAGCGCTTGCCTAGCAAGCGCAAGGCCCTGGGTTCGGTCCCCAGCTCTGAAAAGAAGAAAACAAAAACAAAAACAAAAAAACTCTCCAAATCAAACTCCAATACAGTAAACAGAGAGCTAAACCCACCACATCTTTCTTAGACACGAAAGCCTTCCTCACATCTTAAGTACACCGTGATTTGGGGGTGTAATGGATTATATCCATTAGTTACTTGACAGAGCCTAGAACCATCTAGAAGACACATGTCTGGCGCGTCCATGAAGGGCTTTGTAGATTAGGCTTGTTGGAGTAACCAGACCATTCTAAAGCCTGGGGCCTGAGGTTTTAGACTGAATCAAAGAGAAACAAATGGAGCTGAATATCAGCATTTATCTCTCTTGCTTCCCGACTCTGGGCATGACGTGACGATGCGACTGGCTACCTCAAGCTCCGGCCTTCTCACCTTCCCACAGGATGGACTGTCCCCTGGGGCCACCGGCCCAGATAAACCTGTCTTTAGGTTTCTTTTGGCAAGCATTTCATCAGAGCCATGAGAGAGGGAGCAAAGACGGGATGATCCCCACTCGTCTCTGGATCTGTCTCCTTCCCACTTAGCGCTGGCTACTGATCACCTCGTGCCTGCTTCTACGGTCATGGCTTCCTCCAAACAGCCAGAATGTGCTGATACCCAGCTGGGTTGTGAGTAGGTTAAATATCACCAGGCATTGTGCAGTGGCTGGAGAACTGAGACTTCAAGTCCTCAAATAGATGAACACCAGACATGAACTCAGCTTTGGGGATGAGGAACCTATGCCCTGATACTCTCCCCATAGCAGCATGGATTCCCAAGATTGCTGCCACTGACACCCACCGACCTGCTAGGGAATACCACCTCTTGGCCTTTGAGCATCAAGGTCTGCTTTCTCCACGAGAGCCCTTCTTTAATCTTCTCCAAGTCTGTATGTGGTGTGCACACTTATTACTAATTCATATTCCTCGTGGTTAAAAAAAAAAAGCACAGAGTAGGCAGTGATAGGGCTTCACATAGCCCAGGCTAGCTTCAAATTCTCCATGTAGCCAGCTTTCGTGGTGCTGGGGAAGTGCTCTACTATGGGAATGAAAAACCTTTACTCATAAAAAAAATATTTTCTGTTTTAAAATAAAAATGTAAAAGGGATGTGGATGGTAGAAAACTTCACTAGCATTCCTAAGTCCCTGAGTTCGAATCCAAGCTCTGCAAAAATAGAACGTAAAGAAATGCTAAAACGAAAGACAAGTACCAGACAGACAAAAACTCGAAGCAAATCAAACAAAGGCTCCCAACAAATTTAGCCTGAAAGGACCGTCTTAGGCTGTCAGCTCTGAAGAACATGATCTCACTGGCCAGCAGGACTCTTACAGTGAGAATCGAGCCATTGACCCACCGGGAGGTCGGAAGTGTGGATGCAGATGTGGGATCCGAAGGACTGGTTGTGAAGAAGCTGCACCGGGATGACCTAGGATGGTCCCACATCAGCGTGGGAGGCAAGTGGAGGCTCTGGCAGGCGGAAACAGGATCAGTGAGACAGTTGAGTCACAGCGCTTCGAATTTTCAACAGGAAAGACTTTAAAACTGAAACACATCTTTTATGGCCTAGGGAGTTAATCGGCTCCAGCCCAGGCCAGGACTCCAAAAGGAGCTTTGGCGCTTTGATCTGTGTTTGGGTTACGTGGCTCCTGGCTCCAGATCCAAAACAAGGCACCAGGAGCCAGGGAAGACCCTGGCTTTTATGGCTCGGTGTCTTATCCTCCAGGCAGACCCTGGGGAGAGACCTGGACCCACTCCCTGGGTTAGGGAGGATGTCTGGGGGACGGTGGCACTGACCCTTTTACCACAGGAAGCAAAGCTGTTCATCTCAGCAGATGCCAAGAGAGCAAGCAATACAGGCCACTGGGCCCTATCAGAGAGCAAGGATCTTTGAGGCCAGAGCCTGGTGTGATAGCGACTCTGCCAAGCCAGACTCACCCACCCATCCTTAAAGGCCAATTACACAGATAACTCAGGCGGGCAAGGGTTTGCTCAGCGTGGCCACATTGCGGGGAACGAATAAAGAGATCCAATGGCCGTCAAACCCACTTTCAGGGTCCTGACACAAAGTTTAGGTTTAGACGGAAGGCATAACTAATCGATCTTGGCTCAGGTGTGGTCTTGTCCATCACGGACCCATCTCTGTCTCAGCTCCAGTGTCTCCTGAGAGGGGTTTAGACAAGCTGCCAAATGGGTGTCAAGCCCCTTTCTGGGAGACAAACTCTCCACCTAGCTGGCACCAGGGCTGAGCCCTTTCCTTCTCCCAGCAGGAAGTGCCGGGGAAATTCCCGGTCTCTCAGGACTGTTATTTCCACAGTTGACAGTCAAGTATGATGAGTATGTCTCCTTAGAGCATCTTCCTTCCCACTCAAACCCTTCCACTGGGGGGGTGGCGCTTGGGGGAGGGGTTAGGCAACGGTAGAGCGGTAATTACATGGCTAGCTAGAAGAGCGATGAAGGAAAAGATAAAAAAAAACAGAGCTCCGGATGAGGAGATAGGGCCGGCAGGAACAGAATGGAGGAAAAGGACAGGATGCACAAAGCTGTCGTGCAGGAAGTGTCCCGGTAGCTGTCACACCTCCCGTGCTCCACAGAACCCTTCATTTCAGGATTCTTTGTCTCTCTAACCACAATGGGTACCTGCAGAATGCACGACTGGCAGGCGGAAATTACTTTGGCTGCTGATTGGTTATATTCTCTTCCCTAGGAACAGGTCAGAGGTCAGCCCCAGCACGGAAGACCCAAATTAGGAGGACGTTGTGAAAAGAGGGGAAAGGACTGGGAATGAATCACACTGGAAAGCTATATGCTGCCTGCTGAGTCGCTGCAGGACTGCACCAGGGGCTACCAGATTAGTAATGGCGACCGGAACCGGAAGAAGCCGGAAGGAATGTGGCCCAGGCATCCTCTGCCCTCTGACAGCTTTGACGGCTCTGTTTGAACGTGTTACCCGCATGTGGAATATTTATATCATTATAAGAGGAATATCCACTCATAAATAACTTAAACATTCAAAAAAAAAAAATGGAAGGCTAAACCATTTGTTCCGAGCTGGAGCGATGCCTCGGTGGTTAAGAGCGTTACCTGTGTTTCCAGAGGGCCTGGGTTTGATTCTTAGCATCCATAAGGCTGATCACAATGATCTGTAACTCCAGTTTCGGGGATCCAACATCCATTTCTGACCTCCTCCGGCACTGCGCACACATATGCAGACATGCAGGCATGCAAAACACGCGCACACACACATGATAAATAACTTTCGAGATTGCAGAGATTGCTCAGTGGTTAGTAACATGTATACCCTCACAGAGAACCCTGAGCTTGATTCCCGGAACCTGGCTGGGGCAGTTCACAACTGCCTGTAACTCCACCTGGGGGGGGGACCTGACACCCTGTTCTGGCCTATGTAGGCACCTGTACCTGTGCGCTCACCCCGTCCACACGCATACACACAACTAAGAATAAATCTTTATTTATAAAAAAGTAAGACCGTGGTATCTCTCCCCCTCTCCCTGTTCCCCTTCCCCTCCCCCCTCCCCGTTAAATTCCCCAGCTCCCATAAACTGCTAGCACGAAGTATCGTGCGCGCAGAACCCTGGATTCTCACCATCCTTTGGTATGTGTCTGTTTAACAGTACATGAGGCACATTGCTCAATGGTGCACAAAAGTGTGAGCGACAGTCGTGTGTGTCACACGTGTCGTGTGTGACACACGTGTTCAGACATCTTTATGGCTGTGACTTGAAACCCTGCTGCAGCCATCTGCATGTTGGCACAGTGGAGATCAACGTCACGTCCGTTAACCACAGCCCAGAATTCTAGTAGGCGGGAATAGCAGAATTCATGCATCCGACCTCTCATAAGGGAGCAACGAATTCTTCAAAGTCCTCATGGTTTAAAAAAAAAATCCTGCAATATATAACAGCACTTGTGTACATCGGCAGTGTGACTCTGTGTGCTTTGAGTGCTTCTGTGTGGAATATGTCACAGGGTTTGCTTAGACACATCTTACACTTACATACCAAAAAACACTATCAGTGTTTCCTTGTCTATTCGGCGGGTGAAAAGGGACATCTGCTTCTCTCCGCTTCTGTTACTGCCAAACCTCAATCAGAACTGTCCACTTCCTTTGGCCACCTGAGGGTTTATTGGTGGGGACTAAGTGTTCCTCCACTTCCTCTCACCTTTGCCTGTCTGTTAGTGGTTCACACTCCACCTGTTGAAGAGTTACAAGGCGTTCTGCCTGCCACTTCTGTTGCTTCTGTTGTTTCTGTTGCAAAAACAGCAGCAACAGCTCCCTCCCTGTGCTACTAAAGAAAATGTCTCTACACCTTCCCAGCCCCACACTGACTTATCCACACTGACATCGGTGCCCTTCTGCTCCCTGAGATGATCAATGTCTTCTCCGGTTTGTGTATAACCGAGTATTGCTCCTTGGCTACGTTTGTAATGGAGTCTTTGTCATGCAGCCTTCGTGAGTCCTGTCCTCCGCAGTCTGTGCTGCTCTTTGTCCTTCCACAAATCCTACCTCCGCCCTCCAGAATTCTGGGCGTGGAACCAGGGCAGGACGTCTAAGGCCCTTGCTCTTCCTCTGCAAACTTCCTCAGACTCCAGGACATTTCCACCCTCACCCTAAGGAATGTCTTTCTGTGTAAAAATGAGGTTTGGGTTAAACCTTCGGTGTGAGGAAGAGAGACTCCTGTGGAGGATTGAACTTTGTCCTCCTGTGAGGCAGGGCTCCCCTCTCACTGCCCTTGGGTTTTTGTTAATGTTTCGATACGATTATTTAGTTTAAATCATATACACATCTTGTTATAAAGTAAATGTTATGAGGAACACAGTTGTCACTGCTGTTGTAAATCATTACCTATGGAAGTCAACTTAGAACTGTGTATCCTCGAGTGTAATGGAGAGAGTACTTTTAATACTTTTGTAACTTGCCTGAAAATTTGATCGTTTTTGCTCTTGCAACGCTTTGGGAGTTTTTATTTGTTTGTTTTTGTTTTTCGAGACATAGTTTCTCTGTGCAACAGCCCTGGCTGACCTAGAATTTACTCTGTAGCCCAGGCTGGCCTTGAATTCATAAAGATCAACCTGCCTCTGCCCCTCCCAAGTGCTGGGATTAAAGGCATGCACCACCACCACCCTGCCATCTGGGGAATATTTAAACTTCGAAATAATACTCTCTAATTACAAAGATAATCTTAGCTTTTATATTTCCAGAAGTTTGCATTAATAATATTATTGGAAGTACCGATCAAACTTTCTAGATACATGAAAATAACACCACCAGGCCTATTTATCACCTCTCTGTTAAGTCTTAATTATTTCTGCAAACTTCCCAAGCAAGACTTTTCCTCAGGATCAGCTCCTGGATTTTAAATTGTAGTTTTTAATATCATCGAAACCACTGCCATATTTGCCTTTGACCTATATGTTGTGAAATCTTCAATTTCCTAGGGCAAAACCGATGTGTACATTACATGCAAGTCACATGTGTGTTTCATGCATGCTACATGTGTGTTTCATGCATGTTACATGCAATCCACAATTCACTTGACTAGTCTTTCAATTAAATTTTTTGTATTCGGTTTCTGAATAACGTTGGCCCCAAGTGGTGTCTCTGTCTGTCTGTCTGTCTCTCTCTCTCTCTCTGTCTCTGTCTCTCTGTCTCTCTATCTCTGGTAATCGCTCATAGTTTCCACATGTAAAACGAACCACCATGTACTGAAAGTATGTAAGTAATGCAGGCGGCATCCGTGCTTGGTTTTGTAGAATTTCGCAGCTATTGGCAGTTTGCTCCATCCATCCTTGAAAATATAGGGAAATGCACACAGCAAAGATGCTCGTTGGAGCATGATTTATTTTTATTTTGAAGAATTGGGACAAGGTCAATATGGAACAACAGGGAGTAACAAGGCAGATGCGAGCCGTGGATTAGAGGGGAGTGAAGCCATTGCACAAGAGGGGCATTTCAGACACGGACTGAATGTGTCTTAGCATTGTATTCCGTAAGACCTTTAGGTACACAAACGAAGTGAGTCTGTGAAGTCGCTTAATGGGGATGCATTTGCTCTCTTTAAAAAACAAGTCAATCTCTTTATGACATCAGAGAGAGCTAACATAAGATTTAGGGCCTGTGGCTTCTTCCTATCGGACCTCTATCCTATCCTAAGTTTCCCACTGCAGGTAGATCCTGAAATCCCTCGTCCACCTCAGCCTGTTTGTCTGCTGTGAAGATTAAACTCTCTTACACACTGATAGAAGCGCACAAAAGTGTTTCTAGGGCACAGAAAATGCCACATAAGCGTGTGCCTGTTTTACTGAAAACCTTGAGTGCGTGGGAGGCTTAACTTCAGCAAGAAGCCCCGAGTTTGGTTCTCTAGAACCACACAAAGTCATAGGTTGTCGCTCAAGTTTAATTCCAGCTGTCTTGCTTTCAGGTGAAAGGCAAAGACAAGAGAATACCTGGGAGCTTGTGGGCATTCTAGTCTGGAGTACCCAGCATCCAACAAAATACCCCGCCTCAAACAAGGTCCTCTGACCTCCAGAAGTATGTCACATGAGCTACAGCGCACATGCGCGCTCACGGATGATTTCATGAGAAGCATTTATTATTTCTTTGAGCAGGGGCTTCAATAGCAGCACCTTGCTATTTCTTGGCTAAAAGGAAACGATTGCTGGCAGAGGGATTAGGTTGGAATGCACGTCCTGAGAAGGACTCTACCAGGAAGCTGGGAAACCCCTTGTCTGACCCAGAAGCCTCTGTGACCTTCAGATGGTGAATGAAGAGAGAAGGCGGAGCCTGGCTGGAGGCTCCAGAAGAGGTCACGTGTGAAACAGGCTGCTTCCCAGAAGACTGACTCAGGGAAATTGCTTTCCTGGGCTTCTCCACCTTAGTCCTCATCTTTCGGGTGTTTAGTTCCCAATTCAGACCATCTATCTAGTCTTTGTGTTCATTTTATCAGCAGAATGGCAGGTAGGACTGAGAGCCACTTCTGAGGCTGGTGTAAATAGCTGTATTGCATTTCCAACCATTACGTCAGGGGGTGGAGCTCACAGACATTTTAATTTGAGGACAGCCAGAATGTTCTTCAGACTCCGGTCGGTCAGACCTGGAAGTAGTTGCAAAATGTCTAACTCTGTGTTTCCTATTCATTTATTTATTTTTTCCTATTTGGATCACCACATCTCAAAACCCAATGTGTGTGTGTGTGTGTGTGTGTGTGTGTGTGTGTGTGTGTGTGTCCCAGATTTTACAACATGCAAGAGGTTCTGATGAACTCATTTCTGCCTCTGTCTGTTCTGCCCTGTGATGTAAGATATCCTGCTATGGGTCCTGAAGACAGCACCTTGCTCCTCAGAGTTTGTTAGTGCTCGTGGGATTTTACCCTAAGTCCAGGCCAGCCTGGTTAAGCCTCAGGACTTCCCTAGTGAGAATTAGAGCTTGCTTGGTCTTGTGACAAATTTCCTTTTTAAGCTAAGTGGTTTTGCAGGAAGGAAGGAAGGTACAACCCTGAGGGAAAATCCAGGCAGCACCTGACCCACCCTCCTCCCCATCCCATCGAGGTTCCAGTAGTTCATCCTCAGATCGCGGAAGAGAAGACCTGCCATTACCACGGGATAGACTCAATGTGGATAGGCGTGGAAGGCAGAGCCAAGCACAGCACTGAGTCCCTTCAGCTCCCAGATGTTGCCATGGTGAAGTCCCCACAGTGGTGACAGGCATAATGTGTAAGGGTTAGGGTTAGAGGATCAGGGTTGGCTTAGAGGGTTAAGGTTGGGGTCACGGTTCCGATTAAAGGGTTAGGGTTAGAAGGTTAGAGTTAGGGTTAGAGAGGTTCTAGAAACTAGAACAGTGGAGAAAGAGGAAGGTGGGTAAGAGGCAGGGCTCGCCCCCCACTCCAGAGCCAACAGTACAGACAGTGCAGTTAGTGGTCCCTCAGGCACCTGCCACCTTGAGATCTTTTTTCTCTGTGACAGTGTCTACATATGTGCAACAATGACTTCCAACCCAGTTCTCTGTAACTTTTTCACACACCCCGAAATCTGGAAAACGTTGAAAGGTAACCATTACACTGCTTGGTACAAAGGTGGGGGCAGGGAGCTGTGTACGGCAGCTTTCATGGCTCCTGTAGAGCACTGAGGATCCCTTGTTGGGTACTGAGTGCGGGGATGAAGTAGACCCGAAGGTCAGTCCCAGAGCAGAGCAGAGCAGAGCAGAGCAGAGCAGAGCAAGATGGCAGAGTATCAGTTACTTTTCTCGTGGCTGTGACCCAACACCTGACCAGTAGCAACTGAAGGGAGGTGGGGTCTCTTGGGTTTGAGGTTTGATGATATCCTTTGCAGTGGTGGAGACAAAGAGGCAGGGCTCATGCGCAGTGGAGGAGGCGCGGAGGCAGAGAAGGCGCGGAGGCAGGATGCATGCGCAATGGAGAAAGCACGCGGGCAGGTTGCATGCGCAGTGGAGAAGGCATGTATGCAAGCGCATGCGCAGTGGAGAAGGCGTGGAGTCGGCTACATACACAGAGGCAGGGACGCATGCACAGTGGATGCTACATTTTTCACTTCTCCTAAGATAAGAAAACAGGTCCTAGCCATAAAGGTCAAGGACTGCCTGCCAGAGGTCTATATCTTCCAAAAGCTAAGCTCTGCTTCCCAGAGTGACGACAACCGCGGAACACATATTTAAATGCAGGGGCCTGTAGGGAACACTTCACACTCACACTGTAACTTCAGGAGAAACTGAGGCAGAACAGCCTTCCCCCACTGCAGTTAGTAGGGAGACACTAACATGCCAGAGCATGGCGTTGATCATCCTGAAGGAAAGACACAGATGCGGGACACATGCACAGCAGCCTCAGTGGCTATGTCGCAGCGACCCCAGGTTTGGGCATCTATGTAGTGCAGTGTCCCCCACCATGCACCGTACCTTGCTTTCTGCACTTTCCCAGGCAGTCCATCTTCCTTGTGAGGACAGTCTTCAGACAGACCTACTGCCACACGGTGGGTCAAGATTGCAGTGAATCCTTTCATGGGAACCTGCAAGCTCAGGCAAACCGCCCTTCCCCACCCAAGCCCCACCCCCACCCCTGCCCACCGCCGCCATTTGTAGAGTTTGTTAGGTCCAACGCTATGAAAGAATCAGATTCATGGCCTCCTAATAAAGATATTGGACTCTGCAATGATGATCCCAGGAGGAATACTCTTCAGCCCCGTGTGAGTTTTCACCCCAGGAAAGGACATGGCACCTGTAAACGACCTCCTAGGGACCCTCACTCACATGTAGAAATTCCCATACAGACCCTGGTGATGTGGGGTGGGCACCCAGGATTCCCCCAAGAAGCTTCCTGTGCTGACTACTGGGGAGTTGTGAGCTCACCCTGCTTCTTCTCTTTCTGGTCAGGGATGTGAGTGCTGGTCTCAGATGGTCTTTCTTCCCATTAGAGGTTCTGGTTTCACTCTGATTCAAACCAACTTATAAAGAATGGGGGTTGGAGAAAAAGACCATTGGTATATTAAGTAGCATGTATGTATGTTTGTATGTATGTATTTGTGTATGTTTGTATTTATGTATGCTTGTATGTATGTATATATGTTTGTATGTATGTATGCTTGTATGCTTGTATTATGTATGTATTTATGTATGCTTGTATGTATGAATGCATGCATTAGAATGGCTTACAGGTTGTAGTCCAGCTAGTCCAACAATGGCTGTCTACAAATGGAAGGTCCAAGAATTCAATAGTTGTTCAGTCCACGAAGCTGGATGTCTCAGCTGGTCTTCAGTATTAACAGAATCCTGAAGCAGGCTCTAATGACAGTGATGGAGTGGCCTTGCCAGCAAAAGCAAGCACAGAAGGCAGGGGGGGGGAGAGCAAGTTTCCTTCTTCTATGTCCTTTACATAGCCTTCCAGGAGAAGGTATGGCCCAGATTAAGGGTAGATCTTCCCACCTCAAAAGATCCAGGTTAAAAGTTGGTTGTCAGGCTGGAGAGATGGCTCAGCGGTTAAGAGCACTGACTGCTCTTCCATAGGGCCTGAGGTCAAGTCCTAGCAACCACATGGTGGCTCACAACCATCTGTAATGGGATCTGATGCCCTTGTCTGGTGTGTCTGAAGACAGCTACAATGTACTCATATAAATAAAATAAATCTGATAAAATTTCTTAAAAAAAAAGTTGGTTATCCTACTTCAGATTATGAAAAAGAAAATCCTGCACTGCTTGGGTTTTAGTTAAGTGCAGATGTTCACACAGAGACACAGTCCAGAATCACTTAGCAAGGGTCTCAGCGAGGAATTGTTTAGATGAGGTTGGCCTGTGCAGGCCTATGTCTACAGGGCATTGTCTTGATTATACTAATTGGGGTTTGAAGACTCAACCACTTTGGGCGTCACCATTCTCTAGGCAGGGGATCCTAGGTTGTATAAGAGTGGAGGCATGCATCAATTCATGGCTCTGTCCCCTGCACAGCAAAGCAAATGCAAGGAGACAAGTTGCCTCAAGCTTCTGCCCTGGACTGACTTTCTGCCATTCTGCTCTTTGACCTGGGATTTCAAGCCAAAGAAACCTTTCTCCCTAAGTTGATTTTTTATTAGAGTTATTTGAAATGAAATTAATACGCCACTTAAAATTAAAAAAAAGCCAGGTGCTGTGGCACATGCTTTCAATCCCAGAGCTGAGGGGGTGAAGACAGAAGGATCTCCAAGGTTCATTGAGATACCCTGTCTCCAAAATATATAAGGTAGAAATCAGATGAGATAAACATCTAATATCTCTGTCTTCTCTGTCTATATCTCTGTCTTTGTCTTTCTCTCTCTCTCTGTCTCTCTCTCTGTCTCTCTCTCTCTCTCTCACACACACACACACACACACCTTACACACATGCACACACACCACACACACATACACACACCACACACACACACATGCACACACACACACACACACACACACACTCACACACACACACACACACTCACACACACACACACATACACCACACACATACACACACACTGACGCACACACACACACTCACACACACATACACACACACTCGCACACACACACACACACACACACACACACACACACACACACACACACACACACACTCACACACACACACACACACACACACACACACACACACACACACACACACACACACACACACACACACACACATACACACACACACACACTCACACACACACACTCACACACACACACACACACTCACACACACACTCACATGCACACACACACATACACACACACACACTCACGCACACATACACACACACACACACACACACACACACACACTCACGTAAGAATGAGGAGCAAAGTGAAGTGCGTACTCACTGAAACAATCTACATTTGAGGACCAGCACAGACAAGTACTAGGAATTGGGTCCACCAAGGACAGGCTCTATCTAGGAAGCCCACCTTGCAGTGACCATCCTGTGCTGTCCTCAGGCCCTTGTCCCGGGAGCTGAGCATCTAAGCAGAGAGGCAAAGGCCTGGAGACTCCTCACTGCTCTCTCTCTCTCCTCACTCCAGTGATGCCAGTGCCTGGGTTGTTCTGTCTCTCTTTCCTCTGGCTCGGGGGAGTTCTGCAGAGCCAGTCCTGCCTGGGCGCCTGCCTGGGCTTCTGAGCAGCAGTTAGGAATCGTCTTGTGAGCCTGGGGAAGCTGGCCAGAAGTGCAGCTATTTTAAGACGGGTTGCTGTGCAGCTTCCTAAGAGGCTCAACAGATTTCTTTTAATACCGTTAGAGAGGCATTAGTATGCTCCAAGAGCCAATGGGGAAAAAAAAAGGCAGGCTGGGGCCCTGGAGACAGTGAAACACCTCCCAAATACCACGCCAGTCTGGGGACACCAACTGCAGTGTGCAAATGCATGCACTGACTGACAGACGGTGTTTATTTTCCCCTGGAGCTGGGATGTGATGCAAATTAGTAGTGACTGCATGTAACTGCTCTCAGCCCACTCTCCTTCCTCAGAGAGCCCCTTCTACCGCTGGACCCTTGGAGAGATGCTTCTCACCGATTTATCGTTTGTCTTTTAAGAGCGGGTCTGAAGGTGATAATGAAGTTATCTCAAATTAAGTCATACCCCACTTCTTTTCTTAGCTCCTTAAATCACGTCTCACCCAGGCTACATGGTCTTGCATGTAATTATTATCTCCTACTCTCTTCCCCAATGGCTCTGTGTCGGGGTGGGGAGGACCTCCCATCTCCTGGTCCAAACCATGGTATCTCACACCTGTGAGAGGTGACAAGCTTCTGTTCTATTTCCCACTACTCTCCTCTCTGCACACACAGCCTGATGTCCACGCCCCCCTCACACACACACACACACACACCAAGCCACACCTGTGTTAACGAACGAGTTTACACGATTGATTAATTGATGAATCGATTAGAATGTCAAGATTATAGAAAGTTGGAATGTTGCAGATCCAGAGCTGAAGTATCTTTGGCTGTCTTTAGTCCCCCTCGTAGCCACCCATTGTCTACTTCTTGTCTGACCTAACATTCTTTTGATTATCGGGTTAAAAACAACAACTTTGGAATGTATTAGCTAACGCTAGCTTCCACCAGCCCAAATGTCATCAGATAGCTCCTGTGACCTTCAGCAGAGATTTCTGTGCTTTGCTGTGGCATGCCTGTCTGATGTCCCCACCGATGCGTTTGTTACAGGCTGCGATGTATGGCCGTCTTTTTGCTCCGAGAAGGTAAAAGCTCATGTAACCACTTGTGTAAGAGAACACATCATTCAGGGGCCACTTGATTCTTTTTCTGGGCAATGATCGCTTCTATTTGACTCAGAACAAGCCAACGTTTACTTTTTTCCCCCTCTAAGGTGGGAACTGCGTTTTGTGCCCTCAAACTCAGAAATAATTGAAAACAAATTTATCTAGGACCTGGAATCCTGGTGAATCAAGGGGAGGAAGTAGTTGTAGGTGCACATGCGTAGAACAGAGAGAAACCCAGGGAAAAGAAGCCTGCCCGGACCCTGACAGCCACGGAGATGAAGACACAGTCTCTCCACTCGCAGTGTAGGTAAAGGCTACAGATTTCAACGTTTACTAAGCCAGTTTCGGCCCAGAAGAGACGGCCTTAGAAACCCGGAGGCTGGCGTCACTTCAAAGAACAGAGAGGGGGAAATGGGGTGAGTTCTACAAAGCTCTGCCTCACGGTCAATTAGTGACCTGTCCTGGCAGACATAGGAGCGGGCCAGAGGAGGCCTGGTCTTGTAAACGTTCCAAGTGTGGGATGCTTACCCCCATCTGAGCTGAGCACCGAATTTTTAATGCCTGATGATTATTTTCCCACACCTCTACAGAGCATCTCACTGCAGCACCCCTTGAAATCTGCACCCACTGCTAATGGCTCTGCGGCTTCCAGAGAGTCCCCAGGGGAACCAAGCCTGCTTGCAACTTTTTAATCAGGCATTGTTTGGGGCACCTTCCTTCTTATCTTGATGGGCAGGGATGCTTGTTTACAGGGCCTCTCAGAAGGCAGTGGGGCCTTTTCGTTAATCCAGTGTCCTTTCGCTGTCTGAGTGAGGATGTCATCCTGTGGAGCTCTGTCTTAACAGGCAAAGCATTTTAGATCCGCGGCCTCCTTGGCAAACCAGGGTCCATCTACCTAGGAATCCTGTCTCCTGACCACACTGCGCGCTGTAAGGCAGTGGTTCTCAACCTCTGGGTCACGACCCTTATGGAAGTCAAATAACCCAAGACCATTGGAAAACACAGATGTTTACATTAGGATTCATACCAGCACAAAATTATAGTTATGAAGTAGCAACAAAAATAACTATGGTTGGGGGTCACCACAACATGAGGAACGGTATTAAAGGGTCACAGCATTAGGAACGTTGAAAACCATTGCCCTGAGGGGTTAAAGCCCTAGGGAACTCATTGAAAAGTCCAGGAGATTTTTTAAAAGAATTTGCTGGGGTGCTGCTTTGGCACCATTTTAAAATTCAACAATCGTGTTAAGGCTAGAAGATTCCCTGATTTGAAGTGTTTGAGGGTTTTAATAATTCTTTAAAAGCAGTCCCTTGGGGGGATAGTGAATAGCTCTCTTTTTTTCCTTCTGTGCTGAGAATGGAGACCATGGCTTCAGTCCAGAGAGGCAAGTGCCTTGCCACATCCCTACCCTCGCTCTGATTTTTAAAAATGTGTATTATATGAGTATGGACACATGAGTGTGTGTGTGTGTGTGTGTGTGTGTGTGTGTGTGTGTGTGTGTGCATGCACATGGGCATCTAAGGATCATGTCAAAGGTCCTGCTCTGTACTCTCCACCATATTCCCATTGAAACAGGGTCTCCCACTGAACCTGAACCTGGTATGCGCTCTCTCTCTCTCTCTCTCTCTCTCTCTCTCTCTCTCTCTCTCTCTCTCTGTCTCTCTCTCTCTCTCTCTTTCTTTCTCCCTCCCTCTCTCTTCCTCTCTCCCTTCCTCCCTCTCTCTTTCTCCATCTCTCATTCCCTCTTTTTTTTTCCCACTTCCTTCTCTTCCCCTCTCTTACTACTCCTCTCTCTGCCTCCCTCCCTCCTTCTTCCTCTCTTTCTCTTTCCCCCCCCTCCTCCTCTCTCTCCTCCTCCTCTCCTATCTCCCCTCTCCCTCTCCCATCTCCCCTCCTTCTCTCTCTCTGGCTGGACTTGTGGTTCACCAAGCTCCTTTATGAAAACCTGTCCTGCAGCTGCAGCCCTGGAGTTACCGATCATGTGACCGTTTATGTGATTCTGGGATATGAACTCAGGTCCTCTTTTTTGTGCCGGAAGTAATTTTATCCACTAAGCCATCTCCCTAGCCCCAGGCTTGGGTTTTGAGAGGAGCCCCGGGCTAGGGAAGTGGACCAGAGTGGCACTACCCTTTGCTCAGTTTCTCTGGGTAAAAGGCCATGTCAGACACAGTTAAGACAGAACAGCATAGCGCCCCAGACATGCTAGGATGCTGCAAGGTTAGGATGGACCAGGTTAAACCACTGTCTGCACACAGGGCTACACATGTGTGTATGTTCACTGTTCATGGTTTCCTAGGCTCAGCTGCCTTGTGAGGAGGCTGCCCCTTTAAATGTACTGAGACTCTGGAAGTGTGGCTTGTAGACCCTGTGGTGACTTGTCACTTGGCGGTTGTGGGGGCACATATCTGTTATCTCACATTTGGGAGGCAGAGGCAGGAGAATGGAGAATTCAGGTCATCACCAGATACACAGCAATGCCCCATCTCGAAAAAAATATTTTTTTAATTTAGGCATCCATGTGGCTGGGGTTGGGGTATGGCTGGCACGCCGAGTCCTCCACTAAACACAATGCATTCTTCTTTTTTACTTGAAGTTGGCATTTAGATCAGTGGACTTTGGCATTAAATAGATTGTCCTCTGAAATGTGGGTGGGCCGTGTCCAGTCACCTGAACGCCTTAAGAGTAGAGACTGTGTACCTTCAAGAAAAGTAGAATCCTAAGAATTGAGCTCCGAGACTCACTGCCTTACTTTCTTAGATGCCTTGTGAGGTGCAGATTCTCCACTGGAACTCCAGCTGCCCCAACCCCTAGGTCTCCAGCCTCTGGGCACGCCCTAGGCTGCAAAGAACTTCCAGTAAGACCAGCAACAGATAGGAGATAGGACAGTCTCCTCTCTCTCTCTCTCTCTCTCTCTCTCTCTGTGTCTCTGTCTCTGTCTCTCTGTCTCTCTGTCTCTGTCTCTCTGTCTCTCTCTGTCTCTCTCTCTCTCTCTCTCTCTCTCTCTCTCTCTCTTTCTCTCCTCTCTATATGCATCTGCATAGCAGGAAACTCTCCAATACAATATATCTCCTGTTGGCACAGTTTCTCTACAGAACCTTAATATAAACACCACATGGTCAGAAGCCCTTAAATGGCAGCATTCTGCTTCAAGCCAGCAATTCTGTTTCTTCCAGAGTAGCTTCGGTTTTGTTAGAGAAAATGTTTCTAGATAAAGGCAACTCCTGTTGTTCGAAGTTTATATGATTGAAGCTCATGTATGAATTTAAGAAAAACAGATTGTGAAACAAGCTAATAGAATCTGAAGTTAAGGGAATGCCACTTAAAAATTCTATCTATGTATCTATCCATCTATCTATCTATCTATCTATCTATCTATCTATCTATCTATCTATCTATCCAATCTATCTAATCATCTATCTATCTATCTATCTATCTATCTATCTATCTATCTATCTATCTATAACTATTTCATGTATGAGAGTGTTTTGCCTGCATATATGTCTGTGTACCACCTGCATGTCTGCTACCTCAGAGGCTAGTAGGTGTCCCATACCCTGGTACTGGAGTTACAGAAAACTGTGAACTACCACGTGGGTCCTCCAGAACAGCCAGCGCTCTTAACCACAGAGCCATTTCTCCATCTCCCAGTGAATGCCACGTTAAACAACAAAATCTTTAATTAAACCGGTGTGGAGATTTGACCCCGTCTGTGATCACACTTAGTTAGCCTGCAAGGGTAGACTTTCCTTAGAACAAAACCATGTAGTTAGTGAGAAGTAAAACATGGTGCTTTGTGCTAAAAGCAATGAGAGAAAAGGGACTTCAGTAAAATTAAAAGTCTTTTGTGAGGGCTCCCTTGTGTTTTATCCCATTGTTATGTGTTGTGCTTCGGACAAAAGGGGAGTGTGTTGTGAAGTCAATCTGCCCCTAGAGGTGCAAAAGAAATTCAAGGAAGGAAAGGTTGACTTTGGCTCCTGCTCTGAGAGTATAGTCCTCATCCTGGGGGAAAAGGCATGGCAGCAGGAGACAGCTGGTCACATCCAAAGTTGGGAAGGAGAGTGAGGAATGGCTAATGTTGAGCTCCCTTCTCTTTTTTCTGCAGTCCAGGACACTAGTCCATGGAGAGATGCCTGTAGGATGTTTCTACATTCCTACATCCTGTAGGAAGCTCCTTAAACAGGGAGGTAAACAACTCAAAAGGCTTCAGGAAGTCCCTGAAACTAACCAGATTCACTACTCCCCCACCTCCTTACCAGAGTAAACTATAAAAGCTGAGCTCCCTTGCAGAGGAAATAAAATTCATACACAGATGGCACTGGGACCGAGCCTACTGCCTGGAAGATGTTTAGACCCACCAAGGCACCTGGAAAGGACTTTCTACCAACCTGTTGAGCTCTCTGCAGTCTGTGCAGTGTGCTCCAGGTTCCCAGCTTTGTGAGCTGTCACCCATGCTAGGGGTGGACTTTGATGATGCAGCTATCTCTGAGACATTTCTGGTCCTATAATTAACCCCTCACTTATATTCTTGTAGCCTACCCCAATAAATTTCATTGGTTTGCCAAATTGGACCTTGACAGCATCCATAATTTGGTCTGTTGTGAGGTCACTATCTGGGGCGAGTAGGGGGATATGTGTGTGTGTGTGTGTGTGTGTGTGTGTGTGTGTGTGTGTGTGTGTTATATCTCCTCAGGAAGAGTTTTGTCACACAACCATCCACAGTCAGGTGGGTTCCTCCTTTGATTAACCCAATCTAGATATTTCTTTGCAAACATGCCAAGAGGTTTGTCTCTTGGGTGGCTCTAGGTGCTGTCAAGGTGATAGTGTTACTCTCACAGCTGCCTTCAGATGGGAAAACACAAGCAGGGAGCCCACCACAATCCTCCACTTTGACGACAGGATCCAGTGTATGTCACCATATGACCCATGGTGCCACAGAAGGGACAAATGATGCTTATAGACTTCAAAGCACGGACACCTTCTACATGAGAGAACAGTAAGAACATGCGTGTTGGGCTGCTGGGGCGCATGTGCCAGCAAAGCAGTATTGCACTGTGGGAAGCTTTAGTGTAGCGTTACCTGTGGCAAAAACAAGGCGACCTCTGACTGCCCAAGAGCAATCTGTGGCTTCCTGTGATTAGTCTAAAATCAGCTTTTGAAGCTAGCTGTGGTGGCTCCCACCTCTCATCCCAGCGTTAAGGAGACTGAGGCAGGAGGATGGATGAGAGTTTGAGGCTCGGGTGACATGATGAGTTCTAGGACAGCAGGGGCTACACATGGCAAGACAGCTCAGTAAGTAAAGCTGATTGCTGCCAAGCCTGGTTACCTGAGTTCAGTCTCTGGACCCACAAAAAATAGAGAGAACTGAAGGGACCCTGGCCAACTCAGGAATGGTGAGCACAGCTCTGGGAGGCCGTGCTCGTCTTCCTCATCCCCTCTGCCACGCTAAAAACCGTTAGATTACACCGCTAAAGCTCACCAAAGTCTACTTCCTTATTTGGTCACTTCCTTCTCCTGAGGCTGACCACCAGGTCTACCCATCAAAGTATTGAAATCCAGCACTCAAAAGCTCTCTTTGGTCCACCTAATTAATATCCCTAATTAAAGTCAAACACCCCATCCTATCACTGGAGTGTTCCCCTTGTACCTTTATAAACTGCCATCTTCCTGTGGGCCATACTTGTCTCTCTCCAGAGGCAGTCTGTTGTCCTGTTCCCCACCAGGACAAATACCCCATCCTCCTCATTCCTTCCCCTTCTCCCTCATCCCTCTGTCTTTGTCTCTTTTTTTTTTTGGTTCTTTTTTTCGGAGCTGGGGACCGAACCCAGGGCCTTGCGCTTCCTAGGCAAGCGCTCTACCACTGAGCTAAATCCCCAGCCCCTGTCTTTGTCTCTTATTCCCTGCCCCCTGACCAGTTTGCTGAGAACTTGGTCTTGGGATATCCCATGCTGATATGTTTCTTTTCAAGAACCAACTCCACAAACTAGTCCCCTGACTTTATATGCACCATAGCACCAGGCTATCCTGACATCATGCACGCGCATACATACAATCGTAATTAAATAATTTAAAAATAAAATGCATACATGTCTTAGAGTTGCCATTGCTGTGGCAAAACACCATGACCAAAAGGCAAGTTGGGGAGGACTCACACTTCCACGTCACTGTTCATCACTGAAGGAAAGCGGGACAGGAACTCAGCCGAGAGGCAGGAGCTGTAGCAGAGGTCGCGGAGGAATGCTGCTAATTGATTTGCTCCCCAAAGCCTGCTCATCCTGCCTTCCGATAGAATCCAAGACACCCGCCTGGGATGCCCCCACCCACAAGAGGTCGCTCCCCCCCATCAATCACTAATTAATAAAATCTGTACAGCACAATACGCAAGCATCCGTTTCTCAAGCTTCGTAGTTTGGACTTTAGAGCAGTCAGGCTGCTGCGAGAGCTCAACCGGTAAAAACGCGTACCTCACAAGGCTGACGACCCGAGGTTGATCCCTGAAACCCACAGAAGAAGGAAAGAACTGGCTGACACTCTGACACTTGCACACGTGCACGCGCGGAGACGTGCTGCGTACGTGCACGCACGATGATTGACAGATGGAAGTGGGTGTGTCTGTTTCTGCTGATGTGAGCATCTTCGTGGGTGGTAAGGTCCACAGGGGCCACCTTCATTTCTGTCCCGTTCCTCCCAGTGTCCCCAAGGGGTATAGGGAGAAGCATTGCAGTCACCCTTGGAGGACAGAGAAATGGGGATCAGAGAGTAGAAGGAGTCTTGGGTGGGAGGACAGTGCTTCCTCCCAGCGCTGGGAGTGGGCCCCTCCTCTCTGCTTCCCAGGTGCAGTTTCAATGACGAGGCTCGACGCGTGTTTTGTCCCTCTGACAGGAAGGTGACCTTTGATGTCAGAGTACCCCAGAAAAGGATGAGCAGTGCCCTGGTTTCTGCTGGCAAAAGGGCATTAGTCACACTGTGAATAGACACGGTGGTTTTAGAGACGTAGAGGGCCCTCGTGTGAAGTAGCAGGTCTGACTGCCCCTAAAACTGGTAAGGGCTGTGTTTTGGGTATTTTGATTGGTCGCCTCTGCAAGACTCTAGGTTCTTCTTGAGCACAACCTCCGTGCCTTTGCCATTAGTGGCCGGCCACCCTGCTAGAAATGTTTGCCTTTGTCCTAAGTGTGACAGAAGGAGCTACCCTAGGCTCAGCCCTTGTGGCAGCAAATGAGCGCTGAGGCTGTGTTTTTCTGCACTCTAGGGACTGCGGGGAGTTCAGGCCTCGTTCTTTGGGGCCTCTGGGAATTACAGCAGCAAGGCTGATTAGAGCTGGCTGGTTAGCAAAATTTGTTACCAATAAAAACACTGAAATAAAATTCAGGTGACAGCAGATGCTGTCTAGGATGTGGAGGAAGAGGAACACTCCTCCATTTTTGGTGGGATTGCAGACTGGTACAACCACTCTGGAAATCAGTCTGAAGGTTCCTCAGAAAGTTGGACATTGAACTACCTCAGGACCCAGCTATACCTCTCTTGGGCATATACCCAAAATATGCCCCAACATATAACAAAGACACATGCTCCACTATGTTTATAGCAGCCTTATTTATAATAGTCAGAAGCTGGAAAGAACCCAGATGTCCCTCGACAGAGGAATGGATACAGAAAATGGAGTACATCTACACAATGATGTACTACTCAGCTATAAAAAACAATGACTTCATGAAATTCATAGATAGGCAAATGGATGGAACTAGAAAATATCATCCTGAGTGAGGTAACCCAATCACAAAAGCCACAAATGGTATGCACTCACTGAAAAGTGGATATTAGCCCAAAAGCTCAGATTACCCAAGATATTATCCATAGACCACATGAAGCTCAAAAAGAAGGAAGACAAAAGTGCAGATGCTTCAGTCTTTCTTAGAAGGGGGAACAAAAATATTCACAGGAGGAAATATAGAGAAAAACTTTGGAGCAGAGACTGAAGGAATAGCCATTCAGAGCCTACCTCACTTGGGGATCCAGCCCATATGTATACAGCCACCAAACCCAGACAATATTGCTGATGCCAAGAAGTGCATGCTGACAGGAGCCTGATATGGATGTCTCCTGGAGGTGCTGCCAGAGCCTGACAAATACAGAGGAGGATTCTAGCAGCCAACCATTGAACTGAGAACGGGGTCCCCATTGGAGGAGTTAGAGGGAGGACTGAAGGAGCTGAAGGGGTTTGCAACCCCATAAGAACAACAATACCAACCAACCAGAGCTCCCAGGGACTAAACCACTACCCAAAGAGTACACATGGACAGACCCATGGCTCCAGCCGCATATGTAGCAGAGGATGGCCTTGTTGGGCACCAATGGGAGGAGAAGCCCTTAGTCCTTCCAAGGCTGGACCCCCCAGTGTACTAGAATGTCAGGGTGGAGAGGTGGGAAGGGGTGGGTGGGTGGGAGAGCACCCTCATAGAAGAAGGGGGAGTGGGGATGGGATAGGGGGTTTACGGATGGGAAACTGGCAAAGGGGATAACATTTGAAATGTAAATAAAATATCCAATTTAAAAAAAGAAAGAAAAAACACTGAAATACATTCATTAGCTTAAGTGAAGACTTCAAATACAGATGGAGGTGCAATGAAGTACAATGCATGCCTCAGAATGGGGGAGAAGGACCAGAAGCCAACTAACTTGCTGAGGAACACAGCCTGCCATAGGGATATAGCCCCACGGCTGAGTGACCCCAGAAGAGGCCCCCTGGTCCTGGAGTGACATGCTCTAACTCGTGTGACTTCCTTTCCTGGAGGACAGATCTTATCACCAGGTAGCGAGCAGATTTTGTACAAAGCTTAATCGTCTACTGGCATGGCTTTGCATGCCCATAACCCCAGCACTCAGGAGGCAGAGGCAGGAGGATTGCCACAAGATTGAGGCCACCCCTTAAAACCCCACCCTATCCCTCTCCACCCCCTCCAACCCTCATTGACCCTCCCTCCAACCCTCATCTACCCTCGCTACCTTTTTACCACACCAAAGCACCGCAGTGGCCAACAGAATTCTGCGTGAGTTTCTGGAAGGGCAAGGCTTACTCAAACTGCAGCTGAGAGGTAGATCCAGCATCGCAGAGTCACCGTTTCAGAAGACCCAAGGCAAAGAAGTGGACGCTGCTCTGGGGATCATCTGCGGGGTGGAAAGGCATCAAGAACACCTCAGGTGATACTTCAGATCTTCCAGCATGAGCTTGGCTGCTCGAAGGACTGAATTTGGAGTTAGTGGGTACCTGTGGGCTACTGTCATCTCCAGCCTCCAACAGCCATGCTGTGGGGACCCACAGGGAGCCAGTGTCCCTAACCTATCAGTAGACAGAATCTACATTTGGCTGTGATTATACACAGTTATCCCCACAGAAAGCAGACACTGGCTGTCTTAGTTAGGGTTTTTGCTGCTGTTAAGAGACCATGCCAGGGGTTGGGGATTTAGCTCAGTGGTAGAGCCTTGCCTAGCAAGCACAAGGCCCTGGGTTGGGTCCCCAGCTCAAAAAAAAAAAAAAAAAAAAGAGAGACCATGCCATGACCAAGGCAACTCTTATAAGAACAAAATTTAATTGGGGCTGGCTTACACATTCAGAGGTTCAATCCATTATCATCAAGGCAGGAACATGGCAGCATCCAGGCAGGCATGGTGCAGGAGGAACTGAGAGTTCTACATCTTCACCTGAAAGCTGCTAGCAGAATACTGACATCCAGGCAGCTAGGGTCTTAAAGCCCACACCCACAGTGACCCAACTACTCCAACAAGGCAACACCCACTCCAACAAGGCCACAGCTCAAATAGTGCCACTCCCTGGGCCAAGCAAAAAACCATCACACTGGCATTCTTGAGAAATTAAGCAGCTTGCTCCTTTTGGCAAATGGGAAGCTAGAGGAGGGGATTTGAACCAAATCCAGTCTCCTATCCTGCATATACTGACTACTGGCTATAACTCCAGATCAGCTGTTCTCAACTTTCTGGGTCAAGACCCCTTTTAGGGGTTAAACAACCCTTTCATGGGGTTACATATCAGATAACCTACATATCAGATATTTACATTAGAATTAGAATTACATTAGAATCATAATAAAACTGCAATTATGGAGTAACAACAAAATGATTTAATGGTTGGGGTCACCACAGTATGAGAAAATGTATTAAGGGTCTCAGCATTAGGAAGTTGAGAACCTCTGCTCTAGATGGAACGTTTGTATCATCACCCCCAAGATCTCTACTCCAGCTCCCTTCTTTGAGCAAAGAGAAAGTTGAAGGCTAGGACAGAACTTACTGGGTCAGCCAATAGGCCAGTCATTGGCAAAGACAAGATTGGTCTCTAGAGAACAAACTGCAGTTATTACTGTTTAATGGGCTGTGCAGGTTTTTAATATAAAAAAGAACATGTTCACAGGGACCCTCTGTAATTCCTTTTGTCTTAACAGGAATCTAAAATCCCTCTGGAAGCTGACATGGAAGTCCCTGGTTGTGTCACTAAAGAAAGCCTGGTTGTTAATACTGCAGGAAACACTGCAGGGGCAACCTGGCTGCAGGAGGAGGTTCAGGGAGGCTGGTTCCTGCTCAGAGTTGAGGAAGTACGGTAGCAGAGTCAAGAATGAACACACGTGCGAACGCGGGAACACACACACTCACACACACACTCACTCACACTCACAGTCACACATACACACACTCACAGTCACACACACACTCACACACACACTCACACTCAAACACACACTCACAGTCACACACACACTCACACACACACTCACACTCACACACACATACTCACACTCAAACACACACTCACAGTCACACACACACACTCACAAACAACACACACACACACACACACACACACACTCACACACACACTCCACACACACACACACTCACACACACACACACCACACTCACACACACACACACACACACCACACACACCACACCCACCCACACCCACACACACCACACACACACACACACACACACACACACACACACACACTCACACACACACACACACACACACACACTCACACACACACACACACACACACACACACACACACACACACACACACACACTCACACACACTCACACACACACACACTCACACTCACACACACACACTCACACTCACACACACACACACACTCACACACACACTCACACACACACACACACACACTCACACACACACACACACACTCACACTCACACACATACTCACACTCACACACACACTCACAGTCACACACACACTCACACTCACACACACATACTCACACTCAAACACACACTCACACTCAAACACACACTCACACACACACTCACACACACTCACACACACTCACACTCATACACACACTCACACTCACACACATACTCACACTCACACACTCACACTCACACACACACACTCACCCTCACACTCACACAGAGGGAGGGAGGGAGGGAAGCGGGAGAGGGAGGGGGAGAGGAGGGAGGGAAGTAGATCTACACTCAGCGTGGCTGAGATGAGGAGACTGCACATCCACTGCCCTTCGGAAAGTCACAGAAACACAGTAGCTTCTGTGGAGTGCCTTCGATACAGTGTCACTTCATCTGACTTCATCTCCATTCAAGAAAGGCTTGTGAAGCTTTAGTTTTGCTACCTTGAGTTTCCATTGGTAACACTACTTGGTAGGGTTTTTGTTTGTTTGTTTGTTTTGTTTTATTTTTTGTGCCACTGTAACACGGGTGGCGCCATATGGATAATTTTTAAAGGAAAGAAGTTTATTTATTCAAAGTTCTAGAGCCTAAGGAACTCTAAAACTAAAGCCCTTGGATTTGGTGAGGACCCATTTCCTATATCATCCCAAGAGCAAGAAGGCACCAATGTGTCTTTAAACCACAGGTTCTCAACCTTCCCAACACTGTGGCCTTTAATACTGTTCTTCATGTTATAGTGACCCTAACCATAGAATTATTTCCAATGCTGTGTCAGAATGTAATGCTGCCACTGTTTTTGATTCACTCCCACCCCCAACCCCCCACCCCCGAGCTGAGGACCGAACCCAGGGCCTTGAGCTTGCTAGGCAAACACTCTACCACTGAGTTAAATCCCCAACCCCGCTGCTACTGTTTTGAATTGTAATGTAAATATTTTTTGGAGATAGAGATTTGCCAGAGGGTCAAGGTCCACAGGTTGAGGACCATTACTTTAAAGCAAGCCCACTTTCAATATAACAGCAGTAGTCCATTCTCGGGTGTTGTCTGTCCTTGACCATGAACTAATCAAGGAAGCCCCACCTCCCAACATTGTCTAATTGAAAATCAAGTGGTCGTCCCACGAACTCCAGAGGATATGCTTTCAACCTCAACAGACGCCAGATGCACAAATGGGACTCCACGGTAAAAGGGTAGACAAGAAAACACAGATGATAGACGATCAGTCACGGGAGGCTCCCTGTAGGCAGAGTCGCACCGCTTCCTCAGGGCCATGCACCCCTTCCTCACGGCCACTTCCCATCGTCTGGCACTCAGGGGAGAGGGTTGGTAAGAACGCAAAACCTAATGCCAGGGCTGCTTTGGCAGATGCTCAACAGGCAGAATCTTTGCTGTCCTGATTTGATCCTTTTTCTGAGGTACACATAAAAAAAGGAGGGAAGGTGCACACCGGAAGCAGGAAGAGGGAAGGAAGTAGCTGTAGAGAAAGGGAGGGCCACTGTAGGAGGGCCTGCGTGGAGAGGAAGCACCGGAGTTGAGGAATGCAAGAGATTAGGGTGGAGAGGCAGGATACAGAGAGAGTGACCCAATGTCCTAAGCTCCTGCCCAAGGCTAAGATGATGCCCAAGGCTACTACCTTATCAGGAGCCAACTTTGTTTCTCGTGAGAGCTTTGCAAGTGGCCTGCCTTTGAAGGGTGGATTCTTTGAAGGGTAGAGTCCTGTATGCTCTGGTATACGTCTGTCCTCCGGAAGCTTCCTAAAGGTGCACTTCCTTTTCAGAGGGTGGAAATCCTCACCCCAGCAGCTCATTAACAAGTAGGAATGGCCAGATAATCAAGTGAGTGAGACACCAGGACGTGCCGTGCATTGTAGACACAGAATCGGATGCCTCATCGCGTCCGCGGAAGAGGCACTCGACGCTAAATGAAAGATAAAGCGAGTGGAGAACTGTCTTCCATTGATCTCTAATTGTTGGATATTTTCAGAGAGGAGGCGAGAGACTAAACCTTTCAGCGTGTAAACATGAAGCTGGAAATTGCTTTGCGACGACTTGAAGCTGAGGTGTGGGCGGTTTTACTCAGCACCGGCTTTCGGTCTAAACAGAAGTACGGACCATGAGCCCATAGAAGGCGGCTCTGAGCTCCTGTGGCCCTGTGCCACACGAGCCCCCTGCACAGTCCACGGTTAGGACTGGCAACCCTTCACAGCCATGCAGGCCCGCTGTCTGCAGAGCCTGGTGGGGAGAGGTTTTTTTTGTTTTGGTTTGGTTTGGTTTTTTTTGCTAGTGTTCAGGCTGAGATGTCCAGCTTGGCCCCTTGCCTGCTGCCCCTGCTTGCTGTGTCAGTCAGGGTAGGGCACTGGCCAGACCTTCGACATAGACCCAAAACAACCTTTCCGTTTACCTCCATGTGTTCAGTACTACATGGGCACCAGTTTAGAATGTCACGTGGAAGGCTGCCCTCCCACTGTGGACAAAATAAAGATCTCATTTTAAGCACATGAAGACTGAGGTCGTAGGCCAAATCTTCTGAGCACTTTTCTCTCATGCCCTGCCTATCCATGAGTCCTGGGCAGTGGGGACGCAGGGAACTACTCAGCCACATGCGGTTCCTACATTAGAAGCCCAAAGGAGGGGTTGGGGATTTAGCTCAGTGGTAGAGCGCTTGCCTAGCATGCGCAAGGCCCTGAGTTCAGTCCCCAGCTCCGAAAAAAAAGAAAAAAAGAAGAAGCCAAAAGGAATCCAGGCAGAGGGTGGAGCCAAGCTGAGGACAGAGCCAGGAAGAGGGAGGGGCCGGGCAGAGGGTGGGGCCAGGCCGTGTCTGCTGCCGGGGGGAAGCTGTGCAAGTAGGTATGATAGATACTCCTGGGCTGTTTTGGCCGCAGCTACAGAGCAGGGTGCCGCTTACAGCTCCACAGAAGCTTGGTGGAGAAGGCCCGGGAGAGGCTGGGCTCCCGATAGGTCCACCATTTCCCCTGCTACTTCACGTGGAGGGGTCCTCAGTGTACACTGGCAGAGGCGCTAGCCGTCAGGTTTAAAAGGTCAGTGATTGTTCCTTTGGTGCCCCGTTCTCCCCTTTGGGGATGAGAAGTCTTCTTCCGTGTTATCATATGCTGGAAGTATGCACCTGTGGGACTGTGAAAGGCAGCCTGGTTCCTGGTTGAGTACAGGCTAGAAACCCCGGTGACCCTGAAGGAACGGTAGGCCTTTTGCTTGACTCCTGGGGAACTAGCCCCTGGTCACTTAGCCACAGGCCTCCATAGAGGTGTGACCTCAGTCACATAAGGGTAACACCCTAAGCACCTGCACAGGTAGCGGACGTGACCATAGGTCACGTAGGCTCAAGACAGATCTCCATTATAATGAGGTACCTAAAGGCCTGGAGGCTTAGCCTATGAAGCTTCCTTCCCAGACACTCCACCCTGCAAAAGGTATTTTATCTCAAGCCTACATACGGTTTTACTCATCTACTTTCCGCCATGACAATAAATATCTTAAAACTGTGGATTGTCTCTTTTCATCGGGATCCACCGTGGGGAGCCATAGAGAAGCCCTTCACCTACAGAGCCCCCATCTAATCTCCTATAGAAGGCTTCTCTATGCTCCCAGTGGAGGCCACCACCAGGTCAAACTCAAGCCTCAAGTTGTCAAGCCAAAGACTCTCACCCGGGGGACCCGCCTAAGCTCCCCATCTTTCCCCTCGGACCCAAGCTAGATCCAGCCGCCCGGGCCTCCACTCCGTTCTCAGCTCTTCTGAGGCTTCCAGCAGTGCCTGGATGACCAAGAGCCTGAGAACCTGATGGCCCCGGCCTGCTTGCAGGCCTGAGGACCCCTGAGCCAGCTCGGCTGAGTCCCGTGCCTCAGACTGTGCTTCCCCACCCCTACAGCGTTGTCCTGTGGCTCCCCTACAACCCTACATCCACCAGGAGATGGCATGGGTTAAGCATGGTCAACTTTCTGCGTCCAGCCTCTCCAGTAGCCCAGCCCTGTGGCAGAGCAGACGAGGGACCCCACAACAAACCAACGCGTAACTTGTTTTTTTGTTTTACAGGAATCATGTTGAGGGGACTGTTAGTGTCTTTAAAGATTTGAGAAACATTTAACATGTCAATATTTTAAATTATGAGATGAACAAGAGAGTTTGGGGGCTGTGGTGGTTTGAGTAACAGATGCCCCCCCCCACTCATGTATTTGAACAGTTAGTCTCTGATTAGTGGCTCTGTTTGGAGAGGCTGTGGAACCTTCAGGACGCGTACTTTCGGAGATGCTCACCCAGGAGGGCTTTGAGGGTGATAGCCATTCTCTGCTTCCTGTACATTGACAAGAATGTAAGCAGTCAGCAGTCCGCTTCTGCCCAAGCTTGTTCCACACTCGCAGACTCTAGCACTCTGGAAGTGTAAACTTAAATTACTTTCTTCCTTAAGTTGCTTTTGGTGGTGATATTTGGTGGAGAAAAGTGATTTTTTTTTTTTTTTTTTTTTTTTTTTTTTTTTGGAGCTGGGACCGAACCCAGGGCCTTGCGATGCTAGGCAAGCGCCTACCGCTGAGCTAAATCCCCCAACCCCAATTTTTTGCTTTTAAAGGGATGTGTTGGTACGCACATCGAGCTCACAAGGAGTAGATTGAGATTGTTAGCTCTATATGTCAATTTGATGCAGCCTTCAATCGTGCATCTTAATGAGGGCTTGTTTCCTTTGGGTTAGCCTTGGCACACTGTGGGTGATTGTCTTAATTAAGTTTACTGATATAGAAAGACCCAGCCCAGTGTGGGCAGCCTCATTCCCTAGGCCACAGATCTGGAGCTGCATCAGAGCAGAGAAATCAAGCTGAGTACAAGACAGTAAGTAAATATGCATGCAGTCGTTTCTGCCCTGGACTGTCATGTGAGGTGACTAGCGGATTCAGGCTCCTGTCACTGTGGCGTCAGTTCTAGGACTCGCTAGAATCCTTTCTCCCCTACGTTGCTTTTGTGTCAGGGTAACTTTATCACAGTAACAAAAGTGAAAACAGAACAGAAACCCCTAAGCCCACGACCTTCAACATTCTGTACAGGAGAGTGAAACCAAGCACCTCCTGGAAAAGGCAGGCTAGGAATCCACACGGCTAGGTGAACTGACATTTCACTGTAATCGCTGCACTTGGGGCTGAGGCAGGAGGATCGAGAGTTCTAGACCAACCTAGGGTGCATAGCACATTCTGAGCCAGCCTACGTATGGAGAGAGACCATAACAAACAGATGAAAAAAAAAAACAAAAACACATGTGCAAAAGCTAATGTGGATTGCATGTGGCCCAAATAGAAAACTCACTTATCTATAAAGTCAGCATGAAAAACCAGTATATATCACAAGCACCAATCAGAGACATGCTTACAAATAAATTATGAAAAAAACAAAAACAAAAACAGGCCTTTAACCAAGGGAGGGAAAGACTTCCACAATGAAAAATGTAAAACACTGAAGAAAGAAGTTGAAACAGAAGATAGAAAAAAATACAGACAGAAGATAGAAATACACACACACACACACACACACACACACACAGGTTGGCAGGGTCAAATATGAAAACAGTTATAGAAACCAAAACAACCACAGATTCCGTGCCATCATCATTAAAACTTCATGGCATTCTCTGTGGGAGCTCAAAACCAAGCCTAACATTTGTACAAAAGAGTGAGAGGTTCCAGGGGTTGGGGATTTAGCTCAGGGGTAGGGCGTTTGCCTAGCAAGCGCAAGGCCCTGGGTTCGGTCCCCAGCTCTGAAAAAAAGAAAAAAAAAAAAAAAAAAGAGTGAGAGGCTCCGTACAGCACAAGCAATCTGGAGCAGAAACAACACCAGAAGTCTGACAGCACAAACCCCTAGTGCCCCAAACAGGATGACCCTGACACAGAAACAGACAAGTAGGTCAGTGGGGTAGAGTGGAGGACCCAGAAACAATCCCACATTGTCACAATCCCCCATAGCCACGGCCACTTTTGATTTGTGACAAAGATGTCAAACCCTAATGGGGGAAATGAGGGAGGGGGGAAGTTTTTCAATAACTTCTGCTCACCAAACTAGATATCCACAGGTAGAAGAATGAAGCTAGATCTTCTGCTCTAACCCTGTGGAAATCAATTTAAAATGATCAAACGCACTAATGCAAGGCCAGAAACTCTCAAGGTATTAAAGGAATAAATCAGGTAAACACTTCAAGACACGGGCACAGGCCAGGAGGAGCTGCAAGGGATTCATTCTGTTAGCTCAGCAAACAACACCAGTATTTGATAGCCAGGGTTTTGCAGAGATAAATGCTTATGCACAGGATAAGAAATAATTCATAGGTTGCAAGGAAACATGGAACGGAAGAAAATCTGTCTATACATCGGACAAAAGAACAATGTCTTTTTGTATCTTAAAATTTATGTAAAAAAACTCAAAACCAAACCAACAAATAAAAAAAATCAAAACCAACCAAGCAAACAAACCAAAACTCCACCCTTGACAGGACCTAATTGATAAGAAAGCTAATGAACAAAAAGTTCACAAAAGACAAAGTAAAAACAGTCAAAAACAAATCACAAACGTGTTCAACATTTTTAGCTACCAAGGAAATGGGAACATAAACCTCCCTGGGAGGTCACCCCAGTCAGAATGGTTGACCTTAAGAAATGTATGGGGCTGGAGAGATGGCCCAGCAGTTAAGAGCACTGGCTGCTCTTCGAAAGGACCTAGGTTCAATTCCCAGCACCCACAGGACAGCTTACAACTGTGTTCTAGGAGATCCTACACTCTTGCACAGACATACATGCAGACAAATCCCAATGCACATGAAAAAAATCAAATGAAAAGCAACATAAATCAATAACAAAAAAAGCAAACAAACAAAAACCACAAAAACAAGAACTACTTTGAGCACATGTGCAGAGCCTTCTGCACTGCCGGTGAGAATGTAAATTCACCCAGGCACTCACGATGGAAATCTGGCGTTTCCTCCGTTAACTAACCTAGAATGGCCATGTGACTCAGGTTCTAAGTCAGCATGCTCTTACATTACAGCGCTCTTCACAAAAGTTAGGATGTGGGATCAACCCGGGGGTCCATCCACGAGGCAGAGAGAGTATGGTATAGAGACATGGAGGAACTTTCTTCAAACGAAAACGAACTGCGTTCTTCAGAGGAAAACGGATAGAACTAGAGATCATCATACTAAGTCAAATGATCCAGAGATGACAGGTATCGTGTGCTTTCTCTCATCTGCGAACACTAAATTCTATCATATGTCGTAGTTAGCTTCCGTTAGAAACACGACACACAGGGAAGGGCCTCTCGAATGGGGCATTGCAACCACTGGGTTGGGCTATTGATACGTCTGTGAGACATTTCCTTTTTTTCTTTTTCTGCCATGCAAAAGCAAGAGGTTTATTGTTTCCTGCGTGCCCAGGATTGACCTTCAGCAGCCTCTCAAGAGACCGATGATGGTTGAGACATTTTCTTGATGGCTAACTAATATAAGAGGGGCACAGCCAACTGCGGGTGGTACCGGTTCTAGACAGGTGGCTCGAGCTGTTTAAGAAGGGCTGCTGATCAGGAACCCAGAAACGAGCCAATCAAAAGTACTCCTCCGCAAGGCCCTGGGTTCGGTCCCCAGCTCCGAAAAAAAGAAAAAAAAAAAAAAGTACTCCTCCTTGGTCTTCACTCAGTCTCAGCCTCTGGGTTTCTGCTTGAGCTCCTAGTCACATATTGCTGTGTATAGTAAACATATACGATATGTGTGCGCCACACGCAGACCTCTCTCTCTCTCTCTCTCTCTCTCTCTCTCTCAACATCTCTCTCTCTCAACATCTTAGACCAACATGAAAAAAGAAGGGAAGATTCTGGAGTCTTCTCAGGCACTCTGTCTAGAGAGTTTGAACACAAGGAAGACCCATTTCCAGAGCCTGCAGAGGATAGGTGCTTCGGTTCCTGGGGCGGGGACTCCAACCGCGCTGAGGAGTCTGGGAGGAAAAGCCTGCTTACTAGTGAGTGCCACACATCATCGCCCCTACTCACAACTAGTCCTCACGACTTGTCCTAACACACCACCCAGAGATTAGAACTGGAACACACACACCGATGGTGGCAGACTACATCAATCCCGTACACGTGGCGTTTTCCATGCTCAGACATTGCAGAGGAACTTTGCACTAGAGTCTTCCTATTTGATGTTCTTGACAGACCAACCAGGCATGGCTCTCAGCCAGTTTTAGTGACAGATAAAAATTAAAAGTCTTCCAGATATGTGTCTCGCCCTAATTTTTACTGATAGCTTCCTCTGTGCCATGGCCTTACCGTCCGCCCACCTGGCAACCCTGTCGTGCCAGGGCTGTGGAAAACCCCAGATGTCTGGCAGCCACTTAGTTACCCTCCGCTTTGTACCTCACTCTAGGGGACAGGATGAAGAAGGACGAATTTGGAGCGAGCCTGCGGAAGCCCAGCTTCTCAGTCTCTCTGTGTGGCTTTTGTCATTATCTATGAGCCAAAATTCAATATAAAACTTTATAATAGTTTATTCCAACAGATTTTAAGGGGGGGGATCTCTAAGCGTGATGTAGACCTTAATGCTTCTTCGATTTTCCTATTCACTTCTTTGCCGCAAACGCTAAAGTATGGCTCACTTCCATGTCTGAAGCAAATGGGGACAGTGCTGGATCTCCTGGGAAGACAGTACTGCAGAGAGCTTTGCAGATGAGAAAGGTTGAAGGCCTTCAGAGAAAACCGTCCTAGAAGGCAATGTGTTGGGAGTCTGCTGTCTCCTTTCCTGCCTCTCCTTCCCCTCTGTTGCTAAACGTATGCTCCTCCCACCTCTGGCCTGGGTGTGTCTGGCACAAATCACGTTTGTATCTGAGCTTTCCTTTCCGTTTTTATTTTCTCCTTAAATGGCTTCATGTAAACAAATATAAACATTGCATTTTGGAAGTTTAATCCCTCCCCACCCCACCCCCCTCTAGAATTACTCCTGGAACCCCACAGTGCCCCAGCCCAGAGGGTGTTTAGAAAGGTTCCTGACTCTTTTCTGGCCTTCATTACAGGCTTTGGTGCAGATCCTCACGTAAGATCTATTTTCAATTGTGGACCTATTGGCCACATCTGGAGGTGACCAGAGAGCATAGTGAAACTGGAAACATGAAATATTAGAACTCAAGAAAGTCTTTACAGAAAATGTAGGGAGAATGAATAATACAGTTAATTCAAGGTTTATTTAATGCCTTTTTGTTTTGGTTTGGGTTTTGGCCCTAGTTACACACTTCCCAATTTTAGAACCAAAAAAAAAAAAAAAAAAAAAAAAAAGCAAGAAAAGGGAGATGGGCTTTTGTATTAAAAGCCTTTTCATATGTGCTTGCCCTGTTGTAGGCCCTGATGTCACACTGCACCAAAGAGAAATAGCAAGCTATCAATCAGTGTTTTTGAGCGCAATGATACCAGGGAGCAAAAGGCTCATTGCCATTCTGTCTTTTTCAGGTGTGATCACATGACGGGCGCGACTTTACCATCGCCAGACAGCTCTGCGGGCCTGAGAGCCTCATGCACTCCAGAAACATCGATCATCGAACGACCCTGGCAGGACCCTGGCAGCGGGGAAACCATAGCTAAGCTGCGACGTCGCCCCAACGATAATTCTCCCGGAGTCGCTGCGCCGCTGCAGAGTGGGCTGTGAGATGCAAATGAGCTGAGCCAGAGCGCCTTCTGATTGGCCGAAGCTCTTCTCCTTTCACCCCTCCCCCCTGAAACCTGAGTCCCTGTCCATAAATATCCTCAAGTCAAAAAAAAAAAAAAAAAAAAAACCTCTAAAAACACTTAAGAAATGGTGCCTGCACACGGGCACTTCCCCTAAAAAAGCAGCCTGCAGAGCGAGGGGGAGACAAAGGGACAATTCGGAACAAACAAGCTGTCTATAAACAGATATTCTCCAGTTAAACGATAAGATAATAAAGGGATCTCCTTTAACAGAAAAATACTAAAAGTCCTGTGCTCGGCAGATTCAATGAATCAGCGAATTGTTTCTGCAACCATCTGAGGTCAGTTAAATTGACCTATCATTCCAGCTAACATTTCTTTGGCTTGTTACGTTTTAAACCACTCGAAAATTGGGAAAGCACTCGGCTAGCTCTGGAAAGGCCAATGGGGGCCTGATGCCCAACAGCTTTGAAAGGCAGGCTGAGAAACCTGCCCATAAATGATCTCAGTCTCTCCCCCCACAGGAATCTATCTGGGCGTGAAGGTGAAAAATGTCCACTTCACAGTTGTGGAAGTGGAGGCTTGCAAAAGCCCCGATAACAGAAGTTTAACCAATCAGCTGAATAACCGCAATGGTTCCGTCCGGCACTCTTCTTTCAAATCGGGTATCAACATCAAGTTGTTCTAATATTTGTGAAATAATCCGACAGCATCGTTTTTACATTTACAATGAGGACAGCAGTCACGTTATTGTTTGGATGTGAAATCCACCCCCACCCCCACTCATATGTTTGAACTCTTGGTCCCCAGATGGTGGCGCTGTACTGGGGAGGTTGTAACTGGGAGGTGATTAAGCCATGCTGGAGGAAGTGGATTACTGGGAGGCGGGCCTTGAGGCTCGCAGCCTGACCTTGTTTTCTTCCGTGTCCCTCTTTTCTGTTCACAGCCAAGATGTGAGCAGCCCTCCTGACTTTCTGTGGCATTCCTGTGGCATTCCCAAGCCACAGCCAGGAACTACTCCCATCCTGTTGCATCGAATCTAACAAAGCACGAGCCAGAGTAAATCCTTCCTTCTCCAAGTTGCTTCTCTTCAGGTCTGACTGAAGAGAAAGTGACAAACGGTAAACACAGGCACCAACAGACTAACACCTCGGTCACTCTGGAGTGAGGACCACGTAGGGAGAAAAGCTGGGGACTTTCTTACCTCACCCAAGCTGTTTCATGACAGTGTCTGCCTCCAGGCACGACTGAAGGCTGTGTGGGTCTTCCCGGGTCACACCCAGCCATAGAAGTCACTGTCATGTTGCAAACGGGGGAACTTGAGTCTGAAGGGGTCAAATGATTCACCTCGTATCACACAGATGCGATCTATACCCAGGCTTAGAAATTCCATGACTTTGAAGAAAATGTCACATTTTTTTTCTGGTATTTTCTGCTATTCCCAAACTCTTTTCCATGGCCTCTGTCTACCTATAAACTCACATTGTCTAAGACTTGTTGAAGAACTTTTTTTTGTGAGGGATCCTCCCTAAAATAGTTCAGCTTCTAAACGAATTACTTCTATGTGGCCATCCATTATAGAGAGACACAATAGTAGTGTCATCAGGTGGGCTCGGTATAAGAGCATAAAGACTGGTGATCCCAGTCAAGAAAAGGCGGGTCCTTCCAGCTGTCAGCACTGGCTCCCTGGAGTTCTGCCACGCCCACTGTGGCCTGGCAGGATCCTTGCTTCAAACTGTGGAAGCTCTCTCGCCAATGCAGAGGGGTTGGGTGAAGATTGGTGTACCTGATCATGCTAGATATTCCTGGGCTCTTACACATACACAGCCATAAACAGAAAACGGAGACAAAGGGAACAGGCCCAGACTGTCCCAAGGGAAGGACACCTGCTCTTCTGTGCCAGCGGAACTGACTTCAAGATGGAGGGAGGTTCACCCACTCCTCTCAGTCCTCAGAGTTACCCAGGAAACCCTGGGAAAGGAAGTCTCAGGAATTTTTACACGTGCAGTTCTCTAACGGATCAGCCACTCCACGCGGTGGTGACAGTACTGGGGAAGAAGCAGCAAACAAATGGCTGTGAAAAGTAAGAGCTGTGCCCTGAGCACAGCCAGTGTCTGCTGAATGTCATTACACTTGCCATGCATCACCCAGAGTCTGGTTTCTCATGCTTTAATTCTACAATGGTTATGTAACGAGGAAAAGTTGCCCTGTTTACCCAGAGTCTTTCTCTGATGTGTGCTCATTTTCCTTCGCCCCTGCACTGTCTGAGGAACATTTGAGCTGCAAGCCCTTGCCTGAAGCCTCACGTCCTGGCCTGTCCACTTATTCCCCAATTCTTGTGCTCAAGCTCGGTGACACCCTTGTCACTCTCATTTCTGCCAGCACCAATGGAGGGTCTGCAGGGAAGTCACCCCCAACCTGTGGAGCTTCCAGAGGTGCCTGAACCACAGTGACAATCCACCATCACTATTCCAAAGGCTTCCAGAAAAGTCTTTGTCACTGAGAAGATGGCTTTGGAAAGGACTGGAGATATGTCTAAAATACATGGTGTTTGAGGTTTGTGTATTACACACACACACACACACACACACACACACACACACACACACTTATATTTCATGACATCTTATTTTTCTGAATTTCTGACCCCCATGCTTTTAAAATGTCGAGTTAGTTTAACATTGAGAAATCTACTTATCTACTTCTAGGCATGTATTCTTTTGACACATTTTGTAATATTGTTGCAGTTCGAATTGTAGCCACAGTGTTCTCAAACAGTGGAAACAATAAGCATCAGACACAAACAGAAGGAACAGCCAAAGGTGATTGAGCTGCAAGATTAGGTTGAGGGGTTTTCCCAGAAGACAATGGGCGAGGAGGAAAAGAGAGAGAGAGAGAAATGAGATCAGGGGTGCCAGAATCTGGGCACAGAGGTCGTAGAAGGAGAGGGTGAGCGGGATTGGCAAGGGGAGAAAGTGGAGAATTATTGCCCCCTCCTCAAAAGAGGAAAGGTTGGGAGACTTGAAAATCAAAATAAATACAGGGAGGAAGGAAGGCTAGGAAAGTGCACGGATGGCAGTGAAATCCAGCCTACTCCGTACGTAGGAAATGCAATAAGGCCTTCAGGATGAAGGGTGACTCGCCACAGGAGAGAAAGGGTCAGGCTGCCCTCTCGTGTGGAAACATGACCTCTGGACACATGATAGCAGCGCAGGACTCTTAAACAACGAGAGGAAATGTACCCGCGCCTAGGGTGCTATTTCCAGACAAATGCCCTTAACTTTTGAAAAAATAAATTGAGAGAGAGATTGGGGAGGGGGGCAAAGGGAGAACGCTCAAGTGAGCAAAATCAAAGACATAAGGCAAGCACTCTCACAGCTACCTCAGGTTTGTCCACTAATCCCAAATACACTTTGGGGCTAAACGTACTAAAAGTAAGAGAAAGGTCCCCAGAAACTTCCTATACAGGACAGTAAAGTAAGGGGGCTAAGCATTTTGCTGACACTAACCATTTAGGAAAAAAAATCTAGAATTTCAACTCTGATGAGCATGGATATCATCAGAGAGGATGGAGGAACGGTAAGGAGCTGATGGCCGTGCGGACCTCTGCTCTCAGGACGGAACACCACCCTCATACGCGTAGGGACAATCAGGACATACATACCCAGGAGAATATGTCCTAAGACAAAAGAACCAACTGGAAAGCCAACCGCATGACTTCCAGTCCAGCCAAAGAAAGCGTGACCTGTGCAGAAGAAGGCGGGAGCAAACCACAGAAAGGAAGGCCCGCTCGGCAAATACGAACGAATCAGAGGTTTGGATAGAACTGACCACAAGGCCAAATAGATCCACCCATGGGCTGAATGCAGGAAACTCTCTGCCTACAGTCAAGCACAGAGTGAACACTCTCAAAGCCAAAGACATTGGAGTGCTGAAAACACAAGGATTATAAATTAATACTCAGACACAGAATAAGGAGGCCTGGTGTGGTGCTCTTACAAATCTGAGATGAAAAACCTGAAGTCCAAGAGATATATATATATATATATATATATATATATATATATATATATATGTATGTATGTATTTTGGTTCTTTTTTTTTGGAGCTGGGGACCAAACCCAGGGCCTTGCGCTTCCTAGGCAAGCGCTCTACCACTGAGCTAAATCCCCAACCCCAAATCTAGGTTTTCCTCAAGGGAGTCTCAATAGGGAAACAAATTACTCTTCTTTTTTCTTTTTTTCTTATTTTTTTCTTTTCAGAGCTGGGGACCGAACCCAGGGCCTTGCGCTTGCTAGGCAAGCACTCTACCACTGAGCTAAATCCCCAACCCCTGAGGATATTTTAAGAGGCAAAAGATGATGCTCTAAGGAGTACAGACCCGCCCATGGGTGATACGGGGCCATCCGTGGTAGTTGGGGACGTTGTCTCATCCATTCCAAGATGGGCCAAGCAAGAAGAGAAAGCCAAGTACTGATACCAAAGACCCAAAGGACAGGTGCAATGTGGCAAACAGGACTCTCACCTGGAGAGAGCACACATTGCCTAGGATGTGCATGCGAAGCTGTTGCACACATAGGCCTAGGATAAACTTGGAGCCTGGCTCAGATTAGGCCCTCTTAACCCCACTACAGCAAAAATAGAAATGGCCGTGGCTGGGAAGAAAGATCATCTGGTAAAAGCGCTGACCAAGAAGAACGCTCTCCACCTCTGGTCCAGCTCTGTAACCTACCTGCTGATGTGAGGGGCAGACTCCAAGCTCCATTTCCTACAGGGTTTATGGGACATAAATTCTCATACCGTAAAGTTCACCCGTCGGAGTGTATCTCCGTTCCAACTGCTTTAGTATTCTCAGAGTTGTGCCATAATTACCGTAGTCGGCTTTTAGAACGTTTTCACTACCCTGAAAAGCCGAGGCAGGCACTTTCCAGATCCCTCCCCAACCTCGTCCTGATACTTCTAGCCCCAGCACCCAGGCTTCACTATCAAATCTCATCCATGTTGTGGCTCTTGTGAATAACCCATTCCTTGTTATAACGCCCAGTGATGTTTCAGCAGGTGGGTGTGCCGTGTTTTGCTTTCTCTTCAGCTGGGCGTTATCTGAGCAATTCCTCCCTAGGGCTGTTACACACAATTGTGCTCTGAATGGTAGTGTACACGTCTGTGTGTGAACGTGGGTTTTAATTTCCTTGATTGTACTCCTATGAGTACAATGAATATAATTCGAGCACTCCAGATGCAGAGGCAGGAGGATTTTGACGTCCAGGTCGGCCTGGGTTCCACAGTGTGTTCCAGGCGTGTCCGGGCTCTGAGTCATGAGGTAACCCCATATCCACCTTTTTAGACACTGCCAAGTGACTTCATCCTCTTGGCTCACACAATTTGTGTACATGGCGTCTTGAAGTTCTCCACACCCTCGTTCCATCCCAGCCATCCTGGGAGGTGCGGGGTGGCGTGTTATTGTGGTTTGTATTTGTACTTCTCATAAGTTAATCACAGCTTCTGTGTATGTCTGGTGGCCATTAGGGAAAATGCCTCCTCCGACCCTTTGTGTGTTTCTTATTGGGTTGTCATTGGACTACCGAGTTGTAGAGTTTCCTAGATACAATCCCCTTGTGAAATATACGGTTTATTAATATTACATTTGCCCAAACTTTTGGCCATCACGTTTCAGGATGGTCTCATTTGAAGTGCAAACGGTTTCCTTTAATTGATTAGCTAAATAATTTTAAGGAATTATTTTATCTTTACTTATGTGCCTATGTATGCATGTATGTATGCATGTGTGTATGCATGTATGTGCGTATGTGTATGTGTATGTTCTAGGTATCATAGGCCAGAAGAGGGAATTGGATTCCCTACAGCTGCAGTTACTCTCGGTGAGCTGCCAGATGTGGGGACCAAACTCAAGTCCTCTGGAAGAGCATCACATTCATGCCCTTAACCGTTAAGCCACTCCTTCAGCCCCTATTGATGCATGTGTCCAGCTATTTATTAATCTATTTACTTAATACATATGGTGATTTGCCTGCATGTGTGTCTGTAACCTGGTGCCCATGGAAGACAGAAGAGGGGATCAGACCCCACCCCCGGAACTAGAGTCACAGGTGGTAGGGAGCCTTGATGTGGGTGCTGGGAATCCAATCCATGTGCCGTGGGAGAGCAGAGAATGCTATAGCCCCGAATCCATCTCTCCAGCCCCCGTTCATTTATTTTGACACAGAGCTCATGTGGCTCCAGCTGACCTCTCCCCGTGTGTAGCTATGACTGCCTTTAAGCCCCCGGCCCTCCTGCTTCCCCTTCCCAAGTGCTGGGGTTATAGTGAGCGCCGCCACACCCAGCAGAAGTTTTAAATTTTGACCAAGTCCAATTTATCAGTCTTTGATCACTTACGACTGTGGTGCCCTAGCCAAGAAGCTCTTGCTTAACCCAAAGCCACAAAGATACATTTCTCTTTTTTCTTTCAAGAGTTATATGGTTTTCTGTGCTTACTTTTAGGGCCATTTC